>NC_141586.1:337927-388057 GCF_036417535.1 Chlamydotis macqueenii | reverse complement strand
TACCCCCCTCTCCCTCCCTCCCTGTACCCCCCCCCCCCGCGACCCCACGGCCCCTGTTGGGACCCTCAACCCACCCCCACCTTGGTGCCCCCCCCCCCCAGTGTCTAAGGCCCCCCCTTCCCCCGCCCCAGGAGCCCCAGGAGGAGCCGTGGGACCCCCCCGAATTGGGGCTGCACCTCCCCTTTGTAGGGTACTCGTACGCCCGCGGAGACTCCGAGTGAGTGTGGGGGGACACGGGGCGATGGGGGGGGGGTATCACTTGTGGGGGGCCCCAGGTGACACCCCCCTCCCCCAATGTGCCCCCCCCGGCCCTAGGGAGGAGGAGGAGGAGCAGGAGGAGGAGGAAGATGAGGACGAGGAGTGGGACAGGACATGGCCGTGGAGCTGGAGGGGGAGTGGGGGACCCCCCCGGAGACGGGGACCCCCCCGGACGTGGGGACCCCCCTGGCCATAGGGACCCCCCCGGCTACGGGGCTCCTTCCCTCCCAGGGGGGGCCCCACACCCCCGGGGACTCCGCCTCAAAAAGGGCCCCCCCCACCCGTGGCGACGCCCGAACCCACGGAGACCCCGCCTCAAAATGCCCCCCCCCCAGCCACGGGGACCCCCGAACCCACGGGGACCCCCGAACCCACGGGACCTTCCCCTCAAAAAGTGGGCCCCACAGGAGCTCCCCCACAAAAAGCCCCCCCCACACTCGTGGGGACCCCTGAACCCACGGGACACCCCCCACAAGAAGGGTCCCCCTCTTCCCAGGGGGCCCCCCAACCTACGGGGGCTCCCCCCTCCCAAAAAGGCCCTCCCCCTCCCACGGGGACCCCCTCAGCCACGGGCCCCTCCCCGTCCCTGGAAGCTCCCCCCCCACCCAAGGGCTCCCCCCCGAGCACGGGAGCCCCCCCAAGGACGCCGCCCCCCGGTTGTGCAGCCCCCCCGGGCACGGAGCCCCCCCGGGCACCCCCTGAGGAGTCGGTATGTGGGGGGGGTCCCGGTACCGGTGTGTGGGGGAGGAGGTGGTCGGTGGCCGGTGGGGGGGTCGGTCCCGGTACTGGTCCCCAGTGGGGGGGGTCCCGTAGCGAGGAGGGGGGGTTGGTACCCGGTGGAGGGGGCGCCCCGATCCCCGGGGGTCGCGGTACCGGAAGAGTTCGGTACCCGAGGGGGGGGGGTCCCGGTGCTGGAAGTAGGGGGCAAGGGAGTCCCAGTCCGCGGGGGTCCCGGTACCGGGGTGGGGGGGGTCAGTGCCGGTAGGGGGGTGAGGTCCCGGTGCTGGAAAGCGGGGGCGGTCGGTGCCGGTGGGGGGGGTGCGGATCTCGGTACCAGGGAGCGGGGGAAGGGGAGGGGGGGCAGTCCCGGGGGAGGTCGGTGCCCGGTGGCGGGGGAGTGGGGGTGTCCCTATCGCCAGGGTCCCGGTACCGGATCAAGGGGGTGTCCCGGTGCTCCGGGTGGGGGTTCCTGGGCGGGGGGGGGGGTCCCGGGGGTCCCCACGCAGCCGCGGTTTCCGCAGGCGCGGCCGGCGGTGGAGTCCCCGGCGGAGGCGGTGCCGGTACCGGTGCCGGCAGCGGAGGAGGCGGGGCCGGCGGTACCGGTACCGGTACCGGAGCTGCGGGCGGCGCTGGCGGCAGAGCGGCGCGGGCGGGCGGCGCTGGAGCGGGAGCTGGGGCTGCTGCGGGCGGCGGGGCAGGGGCTGGCCCGGTACGGGGGGGCGAGGAGGGGGCATCGGTACCGGGGGGGGGGGGGGCTGCACCGGTACAGCGGGGGGATCACGGGGGAAGAGAACCGGAACCGGGGGGGGCGGGAATCACGGAGGGGGGAGGGAACCGGTGCCGAGCAGGCGGGGGGGCTCCCCAGCTGACCCCCGCCCCCCCCCAGGCGGCTGCAGGAGGCCGAGAGCCGCAACCTGGAACTGGAAGCGAAGCTGCGGCGGCTGCAGAGCCCCCCCCCGGGGCCCGAGCCCTCCCCACGTGAAGGCAAGGGCCCCCCCCGCCCCCAAACCCTCGGGGATGGCCCCACGAATCATTAGCCCCCCCGCCCAATTTTCCTTGTCAGAGCCTGGGCCCCCCCAGTCACTCCAGGACCCCCCCCCCCCCAAATCTTTTTGTCACCCCGCCCACAAGCCCTGAAACCCCAAGATGGTGGCGGGGGGTGATGGGGGGGGACACACCCCAAAATGGGGGGACGCCCCCAAAAAAGTGATACTGGGACACAGGACCTGGTCTCCCTAAAATGGTGCGGGGGGACAAAAAGGTGTTTGGGGGCTAATCTCCCCAAAATGGAGGGGGACACCCCAACGGGGGGAGTCCAGCCCTGACCCCCCCCCCCCCATTTTTCTTGCAGGAGGCGCGGCACAGCCCCCCGCCATCACAGGCCCCCCCGGCGGACGTAAGGCAGGGCGGGGGGGTTGGGCTTTGGGGGAGTGTGTGGGTTTTTGGGGGGGGGGGAGGAGGTCTGGGGGTGCGGGGGGCCGCTGACACTCTCTGCTCTCTCTGCAGCCTGGCAGCGGGGGGCCCCCCCGGCTTTTCCGCTCCCCCCTGGGGGTGCCCCTGTCCCGGCACCTGCTGCTGTGGGCCCGGGTACGTGGGGCGCGCGGGCTGCTGTCACCGTCACCCACGGCCACCCCCACGCTGGGACACCCCCCCCGGCACGGCCACCGCTGCCACCGCCGCCCCCCCGCGCTGTCACCCGAGGCCCCGTCACCCCCCCGTCACCGCCACCACCCGCTCACCGCCGTCTGGCACCCAAGGCCCTGCCGACCCAGGCTGCGCCCCCCCAAACCTGGGGGTCCCCAGCGGGGAAGGGCACCAATCGGGGAGGGGGGGCGGGGGGGTGACAGGGCCACCGCCACGCGCCCTGACCCCCCCCCCCCCCGTGTCCCTGTCCCCAGGTCCCCCGTCCCGGTGTCACCAAGGACTGCCTACTGCTCTGCGCCGCCGGCCTGCCCCCCCCCGCCCCCCCGGGGACCCCTCCCTGAGGGGCGACTCCCCCCAGGCATCCGGCCTTGCCAGCACCCCCCTCCTCTTGCACTTGAACTCCCCACCTTTCCCCGTGGGGGGCGTGGGCACCCCAACGCCCCCCCTCCCCACTGTACAGAGCCCCCCCATAACCAGTGGGGAGGGGAGGTCGCACCATTGCCCCCATGACCGGTAACGAGGGGTGGCGGGACCCGACCCCCCCGAGGTGGAGGGGCACCCCCGCACCCCCCCACTAGTAATTTATTTGTAGGGATGCCCCACGTTTGCACTAAACTCTGTTATTTATACCCCCCCCAGGTTTTTGCCCCCCCACCAGATTTTTTTTGGGCCCCCTCCTCGTTCTTTTCCCCTCCCCTCGTTTTTTGCCCGCCCCCCCCCAGCTTGTTGCCCCCTCCCCCGGGGAAGCGATGAGAATAAAGTTGTGTTTCTGCAGCGGCCCTGCACCGGGGGGGACGGGGGGACACAAAATGGCCCCGGGGGGGTGGCAGGGGGTGGCACGTCCCTCCCGCCAAGGCCCAGGGGACGTGGGGACACCCAGCCCGGGTCCCCTTCTGTCCCCAGCCCAGCCCTTCACCCCACGTGTCACCCGGCACGTCCCCCGCCTGCCCCCAGTCCCCAACCTGGCCCCCCTGCGTCCCCGTGTCACCCACCGTGTCCGCCGCCTGCCCCCAGTCCCCAACCTGGCCCCACTGCGTCCCCGTGTCACCCACCGCGTCCCCCGCCTGCCCCAGTCCCCAACCTAGCCCCACTGCGTCCCCGTTCTGCCCCGTGTCACCCACCGCGTCCCCGCCTGCCCCCAGTCCCCAACCTGGCCCCACTGCGTCCCCGTTCTGCCCCCGTGTCACCCACCGCGTCCCCCGCCTGCCCCCAGTCCCCAACCTGGCCCCACTGCGTCCCCGTTCCACCCCCGCGTCCCCGTGTCACCCACCGCGTCCCCCGCCTGCCCCCAGTCCCCAACCTGGCCCCACTGCATCCCCGTTCTGCCCCCACCGTGTCCCCGTGTCACCCACCGCGTCCCCCGCCTGCCCCCAGTCCCCAACCTGGCCCCACTGCGTCCCGTTCCACCCCCGCGTCCCCGTGTCACCCACCGCGTCCCCGCCTGCCCCCAGTCCCCAACCTGGCCCCACGGCGTCCCCGTGTCACCCACCGTGTCCGCCGCCTGCCCCAGTCCCCAACCTGGCCCCCCTGCGTCCCCGTTCTGCCCCCGCGTCCCCGTGTCACCCACCGCGTCCCCCGCCTGCCCCCAGTCCCCAACCTGGCCCCACTGCGTCCCCGTTCCACCCCCGCGTCCCCGTGTCACCCACCGCGTCCCCCGCCTGCCCCCAGTCCCCAACCTGGCCCCACGGCGTCCCCGTGTCACCCACTGCGTCCCCGCCTGCCCCAGTCCCAACCTGGCCCCCCTGCGTCCCCGTTCTGCCCCCGCGTCCCCCGTGTCACCCACCGCGTCCCCGCCTGCCCCCAGTCCCCAACCTGGCCCCACTGCGTCCCCGTTCCGTCCCCGTGTCACCCACCCTGCCTGCCCCCACCGTGTCCCCCTGTGTCACCCGGCGTGCCCCCGCCCGTCCCTGCGCAGCACCCCTCGCCCCTGCCCCCCGTGCCCCCCGCCCGTCCCTGCGCAGCACCCCTCGCCCCTGCCCCCCGTGCCCCCCGCCCGTCCCTGCGCAGCACCCCTCGCCCCTGCCCCCCGTGCCCCCCGCCCGTCCCTGCGCAGCACCCTCGCCCCTGCCCCCCGTGCCCCCCGCCCGTCCTGCGCAGCACCCCTCGCCCCTGCCCCCCGTGCCCCCCGCCCGTCCCTGCGCAGCACCCCTCGCCCCTGCCCCCCGTGCCCCCGCCCGTCCCTGCGCAGCACCCCTCGCCCCTGCCCCCCGTGCCCCCCGCCCGTCCCTGCGCAGCACCCCTCGCCCCTGCCCCCCGTCCCCGTCCCCAGACACGCCGGGGCCGTTTTGGTGCGAAAAGGATCTTTTAAATACAAACCGGGGCAGAGCCCGCCGGCCCCGCGGCGCGGGGGGACACGAAGTGACGAAGGCACAGGGCCCCGGGGGGGCTCAGCGGTTCGGGAGGGGGTGGCACGCGCCGGGGGTACCTGCGGGTGACGGTGACAGCGGGGGCTACACCACGGTGCCGCCGGGAGAGCCGCCGTTCTGCGGGGACAGGCCCTGCGAGGGAAGGGGACGTCGGTCGCGGGGGGGGGGCGCGCAGAGCGGGACCCCCACCCGCCCCGCGCCCCTCCCAGGCCCCGTGGCACCGCGCGGGGACAAAGCCCCCACGGCAACGGGCGGCACCCGGGGGGTGAAGGGGACACGGGAGGTGACAGCAGGCAAAGGGACCCCCTGCGGCCACCCAGCCCCCAGACCTCTGGCTGACCCCTCACGTCCCCCCAGACCCCTCCCTGACCCCCCAGGCTGCCGGCAGACCCCCCCGTCCCCCCCCAGCCACCCCAAAATCCCTCTTTGCCCCTCCCGTTGCTGATGGACCCCTCACGTCCCCCAGACCCCTCCCTGACCCCCAGGCTGCCGGCAGGACCCCCCCGTCCCCCCGCAGCCACCCCAAAATCCCTCTTTGCCCCCTCCGTTGCTGATGGGACCCCTCACGTCCCCCCAGACCCCTCCCTGACCCCCCAGGCTGCCGGCAGGACCCCCCCGTCCCCCCCAGCCACCCCAAAATCCCTCTTTGCCCCCTCCCGTTGCTGATGGGACCCCTCACGTCCCCCAGACCCCTCCCTGACCCCCCAGGCTGCCAGCAGGACCTCTCATGCCCCCCCGCGCCCCCAAAACCCCTCTCCAACCCCTCGTGCCCCCCTCAGCCCCCCCCAGACCCCTCCCTGACCCCCCAGGCTGCCGGCAGGACCTCTCATGCCCCCCCGCGCCCCCCAAAAACCCCTCTCCAACCCCTCGTGCCCCCCTCAGCCCCCCCCCAAACCCTCCCTGACACCCCAGGCTGTCAGCAGGACCCCCCTGTCACCCCCCACCCCTCCAAAACCCCTCTCTGACCCGCCGGGACCCTCACGTCCCCCCCAAACCCCCCCCAAACCCCCCAGGCTGCCAACGTGACCCATTGTCCCCCGCCACTCGTGTCCCTCCCCAGCCACCCCGAGACCCCCCTTCACCCCGTCCCGTTGCTGGCGGGACCCCCCCGTGTCCCTGCCCTCCGCGCCCGCCCGGCACACGCACCGCAGCGGGCTCCCGAGAGGTCACCGCTACCGGCCCCGGTGTCACCGGCCCCGCTGTCCCCAGCACCCCCGGTACCGGTCCCCTCCCCGCTTCCCCCGTTACCCGCTGGCTGCCGCGCCCACCGCAGCCGGCCCCGCCGTAGAAGTAAAGCTCCCGGCCCAGGTTGAAGCAAACGCGGCTGCGCTCGGCCGGGCCGCCCGGCTCCTCGGCGGGCGGCAACGTCAGCCGCACCATGGACAACCGCACCGGCGGCAGCGCGGCCGGGCCCGGGGAGGCGGCGGCGGCGGGACGTGGGCCACACCGGGGGCCACACTGGAAGTGACCCGCCCGCCGCCATGGCAACGCGCGCGGTGCCGCCTGGCCCCGCCCCCTCCCCGCCCAACCAATCCCTTGCCGCGCCCGCGCCCCAGCCCCGCCCCGCCCCCCGAAACCACGCCCCCTCGAGGCCACGCCCCCACGCCTGAGGGGGCCGCAGCGGGGCGGTGCCCCCACGCGAATTGGGTCCCCCCCCCCCCGCCCCCCCCAGCAGACACAGCCCCAGGCCGCTCCCACGCCTTTATTGAGCAGAGCACCCGGGGGGCCGGGGGGCACCACCACCTCAGGCCTCGGCCCCTCCTGGGGGGGCGTCGGGGGCCCCCCCGGGGGGCACCTCGGGGCTCTGGGTGCCGGGGGGGGGCGGCTCCGAGGAAGGGGGGCTGCTGGGGGGTCGCCTCGGCGGGGGCAGGGACAAGACGGACAGACACCTGGGGACAGCAGTGTCGCAAATATTGGGATAAAAGTTAAAAACTTGATCATGAAATGTATTTGTCCTGAGAGGGAACGGGGAGTCTCAGAGCTGTGACAACATCTCGTCCGTCAGCAGCCGCCCAGCGCGTCCGGGGGAATTCAGAACGGGGGTACAACAAAGGTGGGCCTCAAACCCCAGCTGTGGGGACGGGCCCTGAGCCCCGGGGCACGCTGGAGCCAGCAAATCCAGGACAACGCGACCTGTTCCCAAGACCGCGGATGGAGATTTTTAAGGAGGGGCTTCCAGCAGCGAACCCGAGGAGGGGGCGCTCCGACGACCCCGGGACCACCAGAAGACCCTCGACTCAAAAGCCCGAGCACGCGCAAGTGGGTGGGGAATACGAGAATGATTTCTGGGAAAACTGATGATCACGTGTCAGCGTTTGGGAAGTTATTAACGCTTCTGCATGAGATCACTAAACAGACTCTGCCCGCATTTCCAGACCCGCACGCAGGCCGGGTGCGGCGACCCCCCGTGCGCCCGGCGCCGCGATAAAGAACGCCTGCTCCTTGCTGCCGCGCTGCGTGGAGGAGCTTGCTGCCCGACTGCGGTGACAAACCCGCTGTTAAACTTCGCTCAGTCCCATCCGACTTCTCAAACTCCGTCGAGTCCCCGTTTTACCTCGACAAAACGTATCGCCGCTCCTCTCTCTCGAGCGAGGCGCGTTCCGCCCATCCACGGCAAACGGGGACGGGCGGGTGGGCGAGCACCCCAAAAAGGCGCGGCCGCGGAGGGAAAGGCGAGCACGCGCACGCGCCCACCAGCCCCCGCTCACCCGGGCCGAGCCCCGCCGCCGTCATCTGGGTGGCCATGAGCCGGGAGAGGTGCTTGATCTGCGCCTCGGTGCCGGCCGACTCCACGGGGGTGTAGGTGGCCTGGAAGGAGGCGGGCATGGCCTCGGGAGGTACACCATGCTGATCAGCACCTGCAAAAGCGGGGGGAAAGCCCCGTCAGAGCCCCCCCAAAAACACCGCGCCCCCCGCCGCCGCCGCCCGTCCCCTGACCAGGTTGGCGACGTTCTCCGGGGTGAGCAGCGGCTGCAGGAACTCGGCGGTGATGTCCGTGTCCGAGGGGACGCTGGCCTGAACGGTCACTTTGGCCGTCGCCACCGTCGGCGGCTCCAAGTCCTTGTCCTCGTCGTCCTCGCCCAGGGGAGGCTCTGCCAGGACGGGGGTCAGGGTCCCCCAGAAGCCGGGGCCCCACAAAGGGAGCCAAAGGGAGGACGCGGGGTGGGGGGCGTCTCTTGGGCCACCGACGGTCCCCAGGAGACGACTGGGAGGACCTGAGGGGTGCTTAACGTCGCCGCCCTTCCCCGGGACGGCACGGGGAGGACCCTGAGGGGCGCCGGGAAGACTCGGGGGTTGTTTGATGCCATCACTCCCCGCGGCGCGACCAGACAGGGACTGGGAAGACCTCGGGAAGGACTGGGAGGACCCCGAGGGGCACCGAGAGGACCTGAGGGCGTTTAGTGCCCCAGAGGGAGCTGGCAGGGCCTCGAGGGCGCGTAGTGCCGCGCAGGAGGGGACGACGGCGACACCTCGGGGGGGGTCTCACCGATCTTCATCTTCTTGAGGGCGGCGTCGGGCTCGTCGCGCGGCCGTTTGCGGGCGTCGCGGGGGCTGGGCATGCTGCGGGCGATCTCGGCCTGCTGGGTGCCCAGGTCGACGAGGAGGGTGGTGATCTGGGCTGGAAGTCCCCCGAGGACGGGTGCCACAGGACGCTCAGGAGGTGCAGCTTCAGGTTCTTACGGACGCTGCTCACCTGCGACTTGGCCAGGGTCGGGGGCAGGTTGGCTGCAGACAGGGGGAGGACGGGGGACACCGCGTCAGGGACGCGGGACAGCGCGCTTCGGGTGGCACGGGGGCGCGCTGCCCGCAAGAGGCTGGGGCGAGCCCGGGCGCTCGGAGACGGCAGAGGGGCGCTCGGGAAGCGGGCTGCAGACGTTCGGGTCCCCGGCCCCACGGGAGGTGGCCGCGGGACCTTGGGGATCCAGGACTCCCCGGAGGAGCGGGTCCCACCCGGGACCCCGCCGCGACCCCGCAACCCGCCAGCGCTGCGGGGACTGGACGGCGCCAGGGACGCTCCCCCCGCGCTCCCACGGGCGATGGTGACAGCCGGCGAGGCGGCGTTTACCGTGGAGGGTCTCGTAGGCTTGGATGACCTCGGCCATGAACATGGGCCGCTGGCGGGCGATGGTGGCCAGGGAGCCCAAGGCGGCCGTCAGGTTGATGCTGGAAATGGCCGGGTGCACCATGAACTTGAGGAGCTGCTCCAGGGCGGCCTTGCCTTCCTCCCACAGCGCGTCTGCGGGGACGCGGGGGGACGTCAGCCGGGCGCGCCCTCCCCTCCGCTCCCCTTCTCCTCGGGTGTTCCTCAGCGTTCCTCACATCCCAAAGCCAAACCCCAGCGGCTACCGAGAGGAACACTCACTCCGTCCCTGCCGAAACCGGGACAGGGAGCAAGGCCAGCCTGGCCCAGTACCGCCCTGGAACTGGGACCGGTGCCGAGTCCAGCCTGGCCCAGTATCACACAGTGACTGGGAGCCGTGCTGAGTCCAGCCTGGCCCAGTATCACTCAGTGACTGGGAGCTGTGCTGAGTCCAGCCTGGCCCAGTACCGCCCTGGAACTGGGACCGGTGCCGAGTCCAGCCTGGCCCAGTATCACACAGTGACTGGGAGCTGTGCTGAGTCCAGCCTGGCCAGTATCACTCAGTGACTGGGAGCTGTGCTGAGTCCAGCCTGGCCCAGTACCGCCCTGGAACTGGGACCGGTGCCGAGTCCAGCCTGGCCCAGTATCACACAGTGACTGGGAGCTGTGCTGAGTCCAGCCTGGCCCAGTATCACCCTGGAACTGGGACCGGTGCTGAGTCCAGCCTGGCCCAGTACCGCCCTGGAACTGGGACCGGTGCTGAGTCCAGCCTGGCCCAGTATCACGCAGTGACTGGGAGCTGTGCTGAGTCCAGCCTGGCCCAGTATCACGCAGTGACTGGGACCGGTGCTGAGTCCAGCCTGGCCCAGTATCACCCTGGAACTGGGACCGGTGCTGAGTCCAGCCTGGCCCAGTACCACTCAGTGACTGGGAGCAGTGCTGAGTCCAGCCTGGCCCAGTATCACGCAGTGACTGGGAGCTGTGCTGAGTCCAGCCTGGCCCAGTATCACACAGTGACTGGGACCGGTGCTGAGTCCAGCCTGGCCCAGTATCACGCAGTGACTGGGACCGGTGCTGAGTCCAGCCTGGCCCAGTATCACTCAGTGACTGGGACCGGTGCTGAGTCCAGCCTGGCCCAGTATCACGCAGTGACTGGGACCGGTGCTGAGTCCAGCCTGGCCCAGTATCACGCAGTGACTGGGACCGGTGCTGAGTCCAGCCTGGCCCAGTATCACGCAGTGACTGGGAGCTGTGCTGAGTCCAGCCTGGCCCAGTATCACTCAGTGACTGGGACCGGTGCTGAGTCCAGCCTGGCCCAGTATCACTCAGTGACTGGGACCGGTGCTGAGTCCAGCCTGGCCCAGTATCACTCAGTGACTGGGACCGGTGCTGAGTCCAGCCTGGCCCAGTATCACCCTGGAACTGGGACCGGTGCTGAGTCCAGCCTGGCCCAGTATCACTCAGTGACTGGGACCGGTGCTGAGTCCAGCCTGGCCCAGTACCACTCAGTGACTGGGACCGGTGCTGAGTCCAGCCTGGCCCAGTATCACACAGTGACTGGGACCGGTGCTGAGTCCAGCCTGGCCCAGTATCACTCAGTGACTGGGACCGGTGCTGAGTCCAGCCTGGCCCAGTACCACTCAGTGACTGGGACCGGTGCTGAGTCCAGCCTGGCCCAGTATCACCCTGGAACTGGGACCGGTGCTGAGTCCAGCCTGGCCCAGTATCACTCAGTGACTGGGACCGGTGCTGAGTCCAGCCTGGCCCAGTACCACTCAGTGACTGGGACCGGTGCTGAGTCCAGCCTGGCCCAGTACCACTCAGTGACTGGGACCGGTGCTGAGTCCAGCCTGGCCCAGTATCACGCAGTGACTGGGACCGGTGCTGAGTCCAGCCTGGCCCAGTATCACTCAGTGACTGGGAGCTGTGCTGAGTCCAGCCTGGCGCAGTATCACCCTGGAACTGGGACCGGTGCTGAGTCCAGCCTGGCCCAGTATCACGCAGTGACTGGGAGCTGTGCTGAGTCCAGCCTGGCCCAGTATCACGCAGTGACTGGGACCGGTGCTGAGTCCAGCCTGGCCCAGTATCACCCTGGAACTGGGACCGGTGCTGAGTCCAGCCTGGCCCAGTATCACTCAGTGACTGGGACCGGTGCTGAGTCCAGCCTGGCCCAGTATCACGCAGTGACTGGGAGCTGTGCTGAGTCCAGCCTGGCCCAGTATCACCCAGTCACTGGGAGCTGTGCTGAGTCCAGCCTGGCCCAGTATCACCCAGTCACTGGGAGCAGTGCCGAGTCCAGCCTGGCCCAGTACCGCCCTGGAACTGGGACCGGTGCTGAGTCCAGCCTGGCCCAGTATCACACAGTGACTGGGACCGGTGCTGAGTCCAGCCTGGCCCAGTATCACCCTGGAACTGGGACCGGTGCTGAGTCCAGCCTGGCCCAGTATCGTCCTGGAACTGGGACCGGTGCTGAGTCCAGCCTGGCCCAGTATCACGCAGTGACTGGGAGCAGTGCCGAGTCCAGCCTGGCCCAGTATCACGCAGTGACTGGGACCGGTGCTGAGTCCAGCCTGGCCCAGTATCACCCTGGAACTGGGACCGGTGCTGAGTCCAGCCTGGCCCAGTATCACGCAGTGACTGGGACCGGTGCTGAGTCCAGCCTGGCCCAGTATCACTCAGTGACTGGGACCGGTGCTGAGTCCAGCCTGGCCCAGTATCACGCAGTGACTGGGAGCTGTGCTGAGTCCAGCCTGGCCCACTATCACGCAGTGACTGGGAGCAGTGCCGAGTCCAGCCTGGCCCAGTATCACGCAGTGACTGGGACCGGTGCTGAGTCCAGCCTGGCCCAGTATCACGCAGTGACTGGGACCAGTACGAGGACTGGTTCGACGCTGTCTCAGCCTGGAGCGGGGGCCAGCTGCAGTCCAACCCAGGGTAGCCCAAGGACGGGGACCAGCCTGGCCCAGTACAACCCAGCGGCTGGGACCGGCCCGGCACGGCACCGAACTGGGACGAGCGCCAGGCCCCGCCCCTCCGCCGCTGACCCCTCCTTCCTTGACGTCATCCGCCTGCCCCAATCCGCCGCGCCCCGCCCGCCTCCCCGTGGCCTCACTTCCGCTTCCGGGGGGCTCCGTGGCCGCGGGCCCGGCGGTGAGTGGTCAATGGCGGCCGGGCCGCCTCCTCCCCGAGCCCCCAGCCCCCCAGCCCCCCCCAGCCCCCCCAGCCCCCAGCCCCCCAGCCCCCCCAGCCCCCCGCCCCCCCCAGCCCCTCGGTGGGTCCCGTTTCGCACCCCCCGCCCCCCCGCGGTGGCGGCTGCCGCTCACAGTGGGGCGCGGTGGGGGCCTTTCCGCCCCCCTGCACCCGGCCCCGTCCCGGGGGTGCCCGGGGCCCCCTCCCCTGTCACCCCGTGTCACCGAGGAGTGTCCCCTGGCCACCGCGTCCGCGTCCCCTAACGCCGCCCCCCGCCCTCAGGCAGGGAACAGCCGCCGCCTCCTCCTCCTCCTCCTCGGTGCCGGCCCGGTGGCGGCTGCGGGGACGCCAGGATGTGGCACGAGGCCCGCAAGCACGAACGCAAGCTGCGGGGGATGATGGTGGACTACAAGAAGCGGGCGGAGCGCCGCAGGGAGTACTACGAGAAGATTGTGAGTGGTTGTCCCCTTCCCCCGGGGGGGACGGCAGCGGCCGCCGGCCCGTCTCTCCGTGGGCCCCGCCGTCCCTCTCCGTGGGCCCCGCCGTCTCTCTCCGTGGGCCCCGCCGTCTCTCTCCGTGGGCCCCGCCGTCCCTCTCCGTGGGCCCCGCCGTCCCTCTCTCCGTGGGCCCCGCCGTCCCTCTCCGTGGGCCCCGCCGTCCCTTTCTCCGTGGGCCCCGCCGTCCCTCTCCGTGGGCCCCGCCGTCCCTCTCCGTGGGCCCCGCCGTCCCTCTCCGTGGGCCCCGCCGTCCCTCTCCGTGGGCCCCGCCGTCCCTCTCCGTGGGCCCCGCCGTCCCTCTCCGTGGGCCCCGCCGTCCCTCTCTCTGTGGGCCCCGCCGTCCCTCTCTCTGTGGGCCCCGCCGTCCCTCTCTCCGTGGGCCCCGCCGTCCCTCTCTCCGTGGGCCCCACCGTCCCTCTCTCCGTGGGCCCCGCCGTCCCTCTCCGTGGGCCCTGCCGTCCCTCTCTCCGTGGGCCCCGCCGTCCCTCTCCGTGGGCCCTGCCGTCTCTCTCCGTGGGCCCCGCTTTAGGGCGCGTCTGGCGCCTTCGGGAACCGTCCGGGCGCTTCCCGGCTCGTTGGGGCGAAGGCGGGCCGGGTGAAGGAGCCGCGGCGCTTGCTGTCGGCTGCCCTCCCCGGTACCCCGGGTGGGTGCCCTGGTCCCGCGCGTGCAGACCCCTCCCCCGTTGCGCTCCTCCTGTTCCCCGGGGCTCTGGGCTCCCCCTTTTCACAGGGCTCCTGCTCCCTTTTTTCTAACCCCCAGAGTTTTGGTTTTTTTTTGTCTCCTTACCCCCCCTCCCCCGCCCCAACCCCGGGGGTTTCTGCACCTCCTAGAAAAAGGACCCGGCCCAGTTTCTCCAGGTGCACGGCAGGGCCTGCAAGGTCCACTTGGACTCAGCCGTCGCGCTGGCCGCCGAGAGCCCTGTCAACATGTGAGTAACCCCGCGCGGGGCGAGGGGGGGTCCGCAGGGGGAGCGGTCGGTGCCTCGCCGAAAACGTTGCCTTCTCCAGGAGCTCTCGAGCAGCCGCGGGTGTCTCTGAGAGGCACTGAGCCCGCTCGCGAAGGTTCAGGGCTGAACAGGGCGGGCTTGCGGTCGTGCCGGCCCCGGCTTTGCGCGCGTGGCTGCGTTGCCGCGTTGGCCCCGGCTCTGTGCGCGTGGCCGCGTTGCCTCGGCTACCCGACTCCTCGCAGCGCGGTCCCAGGGCTGGCCAGGTCCCTCCCGCCCCGGGGAAATGAAATCGGGGCGCTTTCTGCTCGTCACAGCCGTCTCAGAAGAACTCGGCTGCGCCTCCAGCAGAGCTTTTAGCTGGTTGCCCCCTCCCCGCTGAGAGGGACTAAGGCAGGAGAGCCGAGCACGCCCGCTGGCGCTCCAGGGGGAGGTTTTGCGTGGGTGTGGGGGGGTCCTGCTCCTCCTGGGAGGCTCCCTTCTCCTCCCAGGGGGTCTCCCCGCTGTCCCCCAGCCCTGATGAGCCCTCTCTCCCCGCAGGATGCCCTGGCAGGGAGACACCAACAACATGATCGACCGTTTCGACGTGCGGGCGCACCTGGACTACATCCCCATGTACACCCCGCCCTTGCTGAACCCCATGTAAGCCGCGGGGCGCCGGGGCACCCCGCTCCGACGGGAGCTGCCGGCTCCGGATCCTTGCTCGGGTTTTGTTTCGGAGTGGCTGGCTGAGGTTTCGGATCCACATTGACCAGGAATCGCTGCAGGGCGGCTTTTTTAGACTTTATGTACTGGGACCGGCGTGGAGATCCCAGTGCCGGGAGGAAAAGCCGGAGCGAGCGTAGAGGGATGGGTAGGGCCGGAGCAGGGACCAAGGGGAACCCCACAGCAGCTTTTCCACGCTTAAAACATTAGGGAGGAGGGAGCTGAGCTCTTTGCAGGGGTCTGCAGTAAGAGGGCGTGGTGAAAAGGTCAAAATTAGAGCGAGGGAGTTAATTAAGGAGCGACACAACCCCGGCAGCTGGCGGGGGTCTCTGTCTCTGGAGAGAGGCGCTGCAGCGGGGCGCTGCTTCGAGCAGGGACCGGGCAGAGGGCAGATTTCCCCGCGGGGCTGGGGCCGGCTCCGTGAGGAGCAGCCGGAGCCCCTTCCTGCCTCTGCTTGCCCTCTCCGACCTCGGCTCCCGAGAGGAGTTCGGTCCCTTTGCTGGGTTTTCCAGGGAACCCTAGGCCGGCGTGTGATCCTCCGCTTGCAGATCCCAGCCCCGCTCTCTCCGTGCGGCGGGAGATCTGCTCTTGCTCGTCTGAGCAGAGAGAGGCCCTGGTTTTTCTAATCTCCAGAATCCCCTGGGGAGAGGGGAGCCTCCATCTCCCTAGAGGCTCGTGAGCACCAAAAGCTCCGTCTGCTCCTTTCCAGCTCCCCCGAGCAGGAATCTGATGAGAGAAAGTGCAACTACGAGCGGTACCGAGGCCTGGTGCAGAATGACTTTGCTGGCAGTAAGTGTCTCCCGCGGATGGGAGGGCCGGGGCTGCGCTGAGACGGGGCCCCCTCCTGCAGTTCCAGGGAAATCCCAGCTCGTCCAGCGCGTGGCTCGACGTGGCGGCAGCCGAAGGGCCGGGGTCTTGTTCCCCTCGGGGGGTGGCGGGACGCTGGGAGAGCCGCGGCCCCGCTAAGGAGCTGTGGTGAATCAGCTCTGCGCTGTTCTCTCCACCGCGCGTGAGGCGGGCTGGTAATGGCGCTGTGTGCTTGCAGTCTCGGAGGAGCAGTGTCTCTACCAGATCTACATCGACGAGCTCTATGGGGGACTCCAGAAGCCGAACGAAGACGAGAAAAAGAAGTGAGTGTGAGAGGAGGTGACAGAGGGCAGTTGTCAGCGTCCCTGTCCTCGGGGGCCGTGCCGGGCCCGCGGCTCCGTGGTCTCGGGGACGCCCGCTCTTCAACCGCTCCCACTTTACCGGGGTGGGGCTGCACCGTCTGCCCTCAGCTGCTCTCGGCGACGCTCTGAAGTTGTTCCCCGCGTCTCCGCGCTGAAATTTTCCTCCTGTCGCTGTGGCTAGCAGGCTGTTCTGGGGCTGAGCAGAGCGGTGGTGGCTGAGGAGGGAGGCGGAGGAAGGACTGGTTTCTTCCCGAGGAAACTTCCTGCCCCAACATCATCTTCCCTGGGGCGGAGCCGCCGCGCTGGAGGGGAGCGGCGGGCAGGGGCTAAGCGTGTCTGTGCCCAGGCTGGCGGAGAAGAAGGCTTCTATCGGCTACACGTACGAGGACAGCACTGTGGCTGAGCTGGAGAACTCCTTGGAGAAGCGAGGAGACGAGGAAGAGTCCGAGGAAGACAGCAACACGGACGAAGACGAAGTCATCCCCGATATCGGTAACGGCTCTCCCTGGCTGGGCTCCTTCCCCCCCCCGGGTTCGGCGGCTGTGCCGAGCCCCCCGTGCCGTGCGGAGGGGCTTGGGCTGTGCCGATCTGCCCGCGTTCTGCCCGCAGATGTGGAAGTGGACGTGGACGAGCTGAACCAGGAGCAGGTGGCCGACCTGAACAAGCAGGCGACCACGTACGGCATGGCCGAGGGGGACTTCGTCAGGTACGGCTGGCGGCCCGGGAAAGCCCTGGGAGCGCAGCGGAGCCTCAGCAGGGCCCCGCCGCCGCTCTGGGGGCTGAATCCCCCAGACCCTCTCTAGGCCGTGCTCCCCCGAGCGCAGGCTCCCTTTCTGGGTGCTCGCCAGGGGAGTTCCCGTTGAAGGTCTCTCTCTTCTTTGTTTTTGGCGGTGGGGAAAAAGGATGTTGCGGAAGGACAAGGAGGAGGCGGAAGCTATTAAAAACGCCAAGGCCCTGGAAGAGGAGAAGGCGATGTACTCAGTAAGGGGAGCTGCGCCAGCTCTGCCGCATCCCACCGCGAGCCTTCGCGCCTTGGGCCGCCTCCCCGCTCGCAGAGGCATCCCCGCTTCCCAAGGCGGGGGTCCGCACGCGCGCGGGACAGTGTTTCGCCGCCGTCGTACTTAGCTCAGGCTGCTCTCCAGGGCCGTCGCTCTCGCCGCCAGAGGAGGGAGTTCAGGGAGAAACGTTTGAAGGGGAGGAAGATCAGCCCGCCCAGGTGAGCTCCCTGGCCTGCCAGCCGAGACGGGGCTCCCCGGCCACGGCCCTGGTGCCCTCGCGTCCATCCCGGGCGGCTCCTCCCTGCTCCGTCCCAGGCATCGTCCGTGCCTCGTGTGGCATCCCAGCGGCTCTGTCCCCCCCGCTGGCGTCCCGCCAATGTCCTGATTTCTTCTTGTGCAGCTACGCGCGGAGAGACAGCCCCACCTACGATCCCTACAAACGGTGAGCGGCCGCAGCCCTGGGAGGAGGGCGTTCCCCGCCTGGGGATGTACGCTTCCTGCGCGTCCCCGGGCACCTGGCAGTTCCTGGGAGAGAACGTTTCTGGCAACTGAAGCCGTCTCCGACCTCGCAGCTCGCCCTCCGAGTCCACCTCCGAATCCCGCTCCCGTTCCCGCACCCCGTCTCCCGGCCACGAGGAGAAGATCACCTTCATCACCAGCTTCGGCGGCAGCGACGAGGAAGCGGCGGCAGCATCCGCGCAAGCCGGCGGCCTCCCCGGAAAAGCCACCACGCTCGGCAAGCAGCGCTCCACCCCAGGGCAACCGGGCAGCGCCGCGGCAGGTCATAGCGCCTCGTCCCGGTCGGTAACTCTCCCATCCGGCTCGCTTTCCCAACCCTTGCCCGCAGAGGCACGCTGGCAGCGGGCCAGGCGAGCCGCCCGGCCCCTCACGGGCACGGAGCCGGGCCAGCCCTGCGTGGGAACGTTGGCGGGGGACGCTCCTGGTGCCGCGGCTCGGCTGCCGGCGCCTCTCAAGGCAGAGGGGAACGCGGTGGGAGGGAGCGAATGGGTTCTCCCGTCGAGTGACTGCCGTGGCGCGTGTGCCTGCCCCGGTTCTGCTGCGGCGCCGGGGCTCGCCGGCTCGGAGTGGGTCTTTGTGGCGTCTCCGGGTCTTCCTGGAGACAGACGGGGTTGCGGGAGGCTGGGATTTGGGTGTGAGTCGAGCCGTCTCCTGCCCTAAAAGACAGCACCTGCCAGCTTCTGGAGAGCTCGGGGAGGAAACGGCGGCTGTCGCGGCTCCTTTCCAGCACGGCTGGGGGTCCGGGGGGCCCGGAGGCGTGATGCCAGCGTGGGGCAGGGGAGAGGTGCCGCTCTCTCCTCGCGGCTCGGCCCCCGGCCGCTCTCTCCTCCGGCCACGCGACGCTGCCCAGTGCTGGGGACAATGAGGGTGCCAGTCCCTCCTCGCTCGTCCCGCGTGCCAACGGCTCGTCCTGTGTGTCCCTTCCAGGAGACGCTCCTCGTCTTCCTCCACCTCCCCGTCCTCTTCCTCGTCCTCCAGCTCCCGCTCCAGCTCCCGCTCGCACCGAGGCGGCGGCTACCGCCGCTCCAGCCGCTACTGCCGCTCCCGCAGCCGCCGGTACTCGCGCTCCCGCAGCCGCAGCCGCCGCTACTCGGGAGGGGGCTCGTGGGACAGCCGCCGCCGCTCCAGGTCCTACTCCCCTGAGCGGGGCTATCGCTACAGCTCCCGCCACCGCTCCAGGTGAGCTCTGCCCTCAGCTGTCCCGCTTTCTGCCCGTTTCAGCCCGCTGGGCTCCTCCGTGGTGAGTTCTGCCAGTGGCTCATCGCCCTCCTGCTCAGCTGGAGGCAGCGGTACCATCCTCTCCACCGTGCGTCTCGGCGTCTCCCTTCCGTTTGGTGCTCCAGCCCCTGCCAAACTGGTCCCGGTTTGTTACTGGGAGTCCCACACTGGTCCCCGTATCCAAAAAAAGCCTCGCCAGTGTGAGGGAAAGGGGAGAATGTCCCGTCGCTCACCCTGCTAGCGGGTGGCTTCACCCCGGCGTCTGCGGGATGCTGCAGGCTCCCCCAGCACCCTCTCTGCTCGCTGCTGTGGTGAGAGGAGGGGGGCCCGGTCGGCTTTTGGGTGCCCCCTGACACCCCTCCACCTTGACACCCCATCCGCAGGAGTCGTTCCAGGTCCGGAGAGCGCTACCGGCGAGGCGGCAGATCCAGCCGCCACTGGAGCAGCAGCCGGAGCAGCCGAAGCCTCAGCGACTCGCGGAGCTGCAGCAAGTCGGTGTCTCCGGTGCGAGAGAAACCGCCCAGGCCCGCAGCGTCGCCTGCCGTGGGAGAGAAGCTGAAAAAGTGAGGGAGGGGAAGGGCGAGGGGCCCTCGTCCCCGGGCCGGGCCCCCTGTGCTGATCCTTGTCCTCGTTTTTCTCCCCCGCCTCGCTTTTAGGGCTGACACTGCTGCTGGTAAAGAGACAGGAGCTGCCAAAGTCAGTAAGAATTTAACCTCAGCTGTTTAACTGGCACCACTGAGAGCAGGCTCAGGGACACGCTGGTGATGGGCTGGCGGAGGTGCCCGGACCGGCGTCCCCGCGACTGCGGGGTCCCCCCTCCTCGGCCGGGCGCCGGTCCCGCTCCCTCCTTGGAGTCGGGGGGCTGCCGGGCGGGAACGGGGTCGCCTGGGGCAGTCCCAGCTCCGGGCAGGTTGGGGGTGGGAATGGGGACCCCCCCCCCTCCCCGGGATCCAGCAGGCGCTGGGTGCTGTCCGCGCGGGGCGGGGGCTGCCTGCCTGGCCTGGTCCAGGCTGTCACCAGTGCCCGTACCGGGGGCTGGCCCCGCGCCCGACGGGCCCCTTGCGCAGCTCTGGGGGGGTGGAGGTGGTGGCAGGGGGCTGGGGGAGCCCCTCATCCCGCTCGGAACGGGGCAGCCGAGCTACAGACAGGGTGCAGGGCACGGCCGTCCCCTCCAGCCGTCCCCAGCCGCCCGGCGTCCCCCGGTGCCGTGCCCGCGCGTCGTCCTCCTCGAAGCGCGAGGTCCCCGCTGCTCGGGGACGGGGTACGGGCACGAGCAGAGCCCCCAGCGACGCGGGCGCGGACACCCGGACCCTGCAGGAGGGCTGGGTGGGGGGACCCGGAGGGTGACGGGCACCGGGATCTCGGCGTTTGCCGCGGGGCGCGGGGAGGGGGTGGTCCCCAGGCCGGGCCAGCGTGGCTGCACCGCGTCGCCGTCCCCCTCTTTCACACGCACCCCTGGTTTGCTTGCAGCCCAAGCTGACGCCGCAGGAGAAGCTGAAGCTGCGCATGCAGAAGGCGCTGAACCGGCAGTGTAAGCAGCGCCCGCGCCGCGGTGCCCTGGCTCCCCTCCCAGCCCCTCTTTTTTAAATTTTCTTAATTTTGTTTTGTTTTGTTTTAGTTAAAGCTGATAAAAAGGCGGCGCAGGAAAAAATGCTGCAACAGGAACACGAGAGACAGGTGCCGAAGGGCGCGGGGGAAGCCAGGTTGGTGCCAGCTAACGCAGCCGGCTAATGAGCGTTCTTCCCTTCCAGGAGCGCGAGGACGAGCTGCGAGCCATGGCCCGGAAAATCCGCATGAAGTAAAATCCTCTCCCGCCCCTGCGCTGGGTCCGGCGGGCCTGGGCCGCAGCGTGACGCCCTCCCTCCACCGCTTTATTTCTCGGCAGGGAGAGAGAGCGTCGGGAGAAGGAGCGGGAGGAGTGGGAGAGGCAGTACAGCCGGCAGAGCCGGTCTCCGTCCCCGTCCCCGCGCTACGGTGAGCGCCGGCTGAGCGCCAGCCCTGTTGTTGAGGCGGGGGGGGCTAAAAGGTTTAGCAGAACCCCCTCCCCCGAACCCACGGGGAGCGGAGCTCGCGCCTTTTGAGGGGTGGGAAAGAAAGGCTGCCGTGCTCTGGGTCAGAAAACGGTGGAAAAGGGGCCGCGGCGGGTGGCGGCGTCACCTCAGCGTGCCCCCTCTGCCTTGCAGGTCGGGAATACAGCTCCTCCCGCAGGTACGTCCCCCGTCCCCTCCCGTCCCACGCCGTGGGGTGATCCCGGCGCCCGGGCCTCCCCTGGAACGCCCTCCCCGCTCCCACTCGCCCCTCTCCCCCCTCCGCAGGCGCTCCCGGTCCCGCTCCCGGTCCCGGTCCCGGAGCCCTCATTACCGGCACTGACGCGGACGGCGCCGCTGACGGCAAATAAAGACGGAAAACCCCACTTCACCCTCGTCACTGTGGTTTTTTCCCCCTCCGGAGGGCAGAAAAAGTGGCGTTTCTTTGCATTTTTTTTGAACTTATTAATTAACGCTCAGTCGAGGAGGAAGGAGTAGACCAGGACGTCGATGAAGCGCAGCAGCGCAGCTCCCTCTACGCCCAGGGGGGTCTGCAGGGCGTCCACCTGAAACGCCGTGGCCCCGACGTCGCCGGCACCAAAGACGGCATCCACCTCGACCCCGGCCCGCAGCTGAAAATGCGTGGGGCGACCCCGGGCGGCCGCCAGCCCCCGCAGGTACCGCTGCCGGAGCGCCGCCCGCACCGCCTGCGTCGCCGCGTCCTCCCCCAGCAGCGCCTGGAAGCGGGGCGAAGCTGGGTCGAAACCTCGGCTGCGGCCGTCGGGGCCCCGCGGCAGTCGCAGGACCCCCACTGGCACCGGCGTGGCGGCTCCTGGGGGGGCAGGAAAGCGGGGAGGGGTCACCCCAGACCCCCCCACCCCCAGACCCCCCCCCCATGTTTTCTTTCCCCACGGCAGCTGGAGCCCTGTGCCACCCCCCACCCCACCCTGCGGCCCCCCCAAGCCCCCATTTGCTCCTCCTGCTCCCCCCGGCACCCAGCCTCACCGGGCCCTGGGTCCCCTTTTCTACCGTGTGCCCCCTACAGAGCCCCCTCCCGCTCCCCAGAGGGCCCCAGCGCCCCCCCCCAGCCCCACAAGACCCCCCCCCAGCCCCACAAGACCCCCCCCCCAGCGCAGCCCCCGAGTCCGCTGCACCCCCCACGGAGCCCCCAAACCTCCCCCGCGGCCCCCTCAGCCCCACGCAGTGCCCCCCCCCACCCCCCCCCCCCCCCCCACCCCGCACCGCCCCCGCTGCACGCGCGTGGCGGGGGACCCCCGCCCCCCCCCCCCCCCACGGGGGGGGGTCACCGTACCGCCGGGCCGCGGCCCCGCGCATGCGTGAGGCTCCCCGCCGCCCATGCGCGCTGCGAGCGCCGCTCCTCCGGCGGGCGCTTTACGGCCGCCGCAGATTCGCGTTGTCCGGGAGACCTCGGGCTGCGGGGGCCGGTGCGGGGGGCTCGCGGTGTTTCCTCCTCCCCCGCTTCCAGCCGAGCGCTGCTGCCGCCGCCGCCGCTTCCTCTTCCGCCTCTTCCGCTTCCTCTTCTTCCTCCTCCTGGCCGCGGCGAAAGTGCGGCGGCGGAGAGCCGCCCGCCGCCGGCCCCTGGAACGTTCGCCGCCGGGCCCGCAACGTTCGCGGCCGCAGATTCGCCACCGCCGGTCCCCGGCGCGAGGAGAGGGGGCCTGACCGCAGCGGCGTGGCCTTGTCCCTTCCCCGTTCCCCGCCTCCCCCAATCTCCCCCCTTCTCTCCCGCCTGCCCCGGTTCCTCCCTCCCCTCCCCGCCGTCGCGGTGAAAGTGCGGAGGCGCTGGCGGGAGGCGGCGGCTCCGCTCCCGTGCCCGGCGGCGGCCTCGACCCCCGCCCGGCCCCTCCGTAGCGGGCGATGCCCCTGAGGCGGCGGTGAGGAGGGGGAGCTCCGCGTTATGGCGGCCTGGGGGAAGGGCGACAGGCCGGTGTTCCGTTACCCCGAACCCGGCAGTGAAGACCCGCTGCCCGCCGAGGCCCCTGCGACCGGAGAAACCGAGGACGAGCAGCTGCGGCCTGGTGTCAAGCGCGTGAGGTTCCCCTCAGACGAGAACTTGGTCTCCGGGGCGGTGGACCCCAAGGATCCCTGGAGACACGGTAAGGGCGCTGGGGGCGGGGGGAGCGGGGGCCGGACGCGGGGATTTGGCTTCTCGAGGTGGGGCCCCGGGCTTGGAGCCGGGCCGGTGGCGGAGAAACCGAAGCAGAGGCCTTGCTTCAGGCCCCGGAGGAGAGAACTCTCCAGCCGCAGCCGAAGCTGGCCCCGAGCGGCCCCCGAAACCGCCGACTGGGGCGGTTTGTGCCGAACCCGTGGGCCCAGCGGAGCCGCAGAGGGAAATCGATGCCGGTGGTGGGGGAGCAGCCGCCCCTGTCCTCCCAGCCCGTGGAAAGCTTCGGCTGCGCTTTGTCCCGGAGGGAAGCTCCCGCCTTTGCCGCCCTGAGCCAGCGCGGTGGGAAAGGTGGCGACGGTTGGGCTCCACCGGTGCGGTGGGAGAGCCCTGCCCGTGCCCGGCTCTCCGGCGGGGGTCTGTGCCGCCCACCGCCGTCAAGGAGGGCGATGGTCCCACGGCAGCAACGTGGAGAAACCAGCGTCTCTTCCCCAAAACCTTGCTGAAGCTTCGCCTGCGCAAGGGAGGAGAAAGGAGACCAACTGGAGCTTTGTGCCTCTGAGATCGCGGAGGTTTTGGTAACGCTGCTGGACGCTGATGTCCGCCCCGGCCCCTCTGGCGCCGCGGGGAGCTCCGCGTGGCGAGCAGAGGAGCGCCGTGTTCCTGGGCAGCGTCCCCGAACGAGGGGCGCAGCCAGAACGTGAGCTCAGCGAAACGCCGGCACCCGTTCTCCTGGTGTCCGTGGAGCCGCTGCCGGTGGATGCCGAACCTGTCGGGGGCTCCGCTTGAGACCCTTCTGCTGCGCTGGGTGAGGGGATTTGGACTGGGATGCCTCCAGGGCTCCCGACCATTGCGTGACGCGGCTGGCTGCAGACGTCGGGACGTTCTTTGTACCGTACCGAAACGCGGGAACCGGCTGGAAATACGGCGAAGGACGTCGCGCTGCGGGACGAGCGCGGCCACCCCAAAAACCCCTCGCAGGCCACTGCTCAGCGGGGTTCACACCGCGAGCTGCGTTTCTCTATCCCGAACCAAACAGCTGCAGCACCTGCCACCAAAAATTATCAGTAACCCGCAGATGCACCTCCTCTCTGGGAGCTAAACAGGCGTTTTTATTTTTATTGTTTTTTTTTACTGTATCGCAAGCCAGAAATTTGGTCTCTCCCAAGTTTTTTCCAGTTGCGCAGCTCCTTGAGCGATGAGACCCATTCCAGTTCCACTGTGTGGACGTCGACGTGGCCTAAAAGGCGCTGGATCTCGTTACGTAGCACCGATCGGTCCCGGTTTTATCGCTCGGTGTTAGCTGGCTCGTCCCACGGCGACGACTGGGAGCCGGATGCCTCTGTGAAATGCCTCTAGCAACGGAGAGAAGCGGCTCGCTAAGGCGATTTTGTTGTTTATGTGTCCTGCCAGCTGTGTAAACGTGGAATTTCCGCTGTTTCGATCCTGCTCCAGATGAAGACGTGACGTTCACCTGGTGAAGCAAACCCGGGGCTCGTCCCCCAGGCCCTTCGCCGCCGCCCCGGAGAACGGCCGTTGCTCGCTGCTCTCCGCCGCGCCGCTCTTCCCAGATCGCCTTGTCCCAGAGGGAGCCTGGGAGGGGCAGGTTCCTCAGCCCAGCTTGCCTTTCCCGGGGCTCCGGGCACGCCGGCTCCGAGCTAGGGCCTTTCCCCAAAGGCGTCGTGCCCTTCGGGTGTTGGGGGCCGTTTCTTTAAAGCCGGTTGACCTCAGGCTTCGGCCCCCGAAGGCGCCCGGCGTGCGGGGCCCCAAATTTCCCCTCTCTGATCGGAGAGGAGTCCCGTACGCTGCTGGTCGTGGTGGCCCTGGATTTGGGGAAGCTGGTGTCGTTCAGGGCAGAGCCGATATCCGGGACCTGCCTTTCCCTTGACTTCAGGAGCGTGTTGCCTGTGACGCCACCTTTATTCTTCCTCTCACGTGTGGATAATAACTGTTTTTATTTGAGGCTTTATTTACCTCTCATTCATCGTTCATCGGCTGGAGTTGCTCTGGCGGACGCGCCTCTGCTTGTTTAACTTCCTTCTGGCTACTTGAATCCAAAACCTCCTTCCCGGGCAGTACCGGCAGGGCCGGTTTTGCCGGGCGGCGCGCGGTGGGCTGGGCAGTGCCGCCGCTCGCTCACAGGTTTGGATCCTCCTCTCCGAGGCGCTCGCCACCCCGAAGCGCTGGAGGGTTTGGAAGGGGAAGGTAAAGAAGACGTAGGGTTTACTGCGGAGCTTGGCGCTGCACGGCGCGGGGGAGGAGACGTTTGGAGCATCGCGAGGGTCATTTGACGTTTAACGGGCGGTGAGCCTGTCTGCTCCCGGTTTCTCAGCCCACAGGGCAGGCACTGGATTTATTTTTTACACCAGCAGTACCTGAACGTCAGCAATCTCCTTGCCTCTTGCAGCGCGTATCCGCCAAGAGGCGGTCAGGGGCTTTGTAGCGTCACGTTTCTTACTGAATCAAGCACCGTTGCTTTTTTTTTTTTTCTTTAGTATTTATCTTTTTTTAGCTTCTTTTTGTCCCCTGGCACTGTTGCACCGTTAAAGCATCCTGATCCGACAGAGCTGCCTGAGCCGCGGCCTCTGTACGGAGCCGCGTCGGGTTCTGTTCCTCAGCCCTCCCTCCTGTGAAACCTCGCCAATTGGCATTAATTATTTCTGCCTTTAATTCTTTATTGCCAGGCTGCAGTACTGGCCTCTCCGCCGCCTCGCCCAGATCGATGTCGGGTTAAATTACGACGCTTTCTGCCCTGAGCCGCCCCTCTGCGCCTTCCCTTCGGCGGTCGCGTGGCTGCCCCGTGCCCCCGCCAGTGAAGGTGCTGCACTGGGTTTAACCCACAAAACCCGAACGCTCGTCCCGGCTTTTTTCCCCGGCTTGTTTTACGGCAAAGCCTGTCTTGATTTAAGCCCGCGTAGATCCAAGGGGTTGGCTGGGATGAGATAGGTGCCGGCTGTACCCGGAGAGGGGAGGATTTAGGGCCAGACGCCGGCATCCCGCGGGTGTGTGGTTTGCGGATGCTGTGCTGCTCACTGGGAAATGAGCCAGAGCGCGGGACGAGGGAAGAAAAGTGCCCCTTTCTTTCCTCCCCCCGCCTCCTGCGGCTTCGCCAACTGCTTTGTTAGAAAGCTCAGGACCCCTGCGCCTGGGGAGGGAAGCCAGAGGCTTCCCCTGCCGCCAGCCCGAGAGCGACGGAGCCACTTGGTTGCCGGCAAACTCCTCTGCTGGGTCACTTTTTTTTTTTCACGCTTCCCTAGAGAAGAAAAAAATTTTCTTCCCAGCTGCTGTCCCCCTTGCGTGGGGAGACGGGATGCGAAGCCTGGCCCAGGAGAAGTGGCAGCAAGGTGCTCCCGAGCGGAGGCAAAGAGTTAGAGATCTCGTGGTGACTCGAGGATAGAGGTAAATCACTTGATTAGGTTGCGTCAAAGTCGCTGCCCTTTCCTTGTCCGATGGGATTTTGGGACGTGCTCGCTGAGCAGCATGGGGACAGTGACGTCCCTGCTCCCTGCGTGGACTTGCGCATCGTTTTCCTTATGCTCTGCCCGCTGGGGTACGAGCTTGAAGCGAGCGTGGGGGTCAAAACTAAGCAAACTACGACGTGAGCCTGTGAAAAAATCAACTTTTCTCCTCCGTGACGCGGAGGCCGAGAAGACAAGCTGGCTGCAGCTGGCGGCCTGTTAATAAATAACGACCTGTTTGCTCTGGTGCCGTGTTGTCCCGGGCGTGGGCGAGGACGGAGGAGCAGGCGAAGCGAGGCCCACCGTGGGCAGGGCGGGTAGGCGGCGTGGGGACGCCGGGCTCTGCTGGGATTTGAGGGGTGCTCCCTCCTCGGTGCTGTGCTTCCTCGCGGGCAGGGCCTCTGTGTCATCCCAGCGCCTGGGTGGATTAGGGGCCTTTCGGGAAAGGTAAATCCCAGGGGATCTGAAGATCCTTTCTGGGCGATCTGGGTTTGTTGGTGCCTGTGTTGCAGCACCCCCGGGGGCTCCTCGCAGGAGCTGGAGTAAAAAACAAACCGCCAAGAGCTCGTAGTCAAGGGCGAAACACATGTAAACGGTGCTTTTGGTGGCCGGGAAGAGGAGAGCGGCACGAGGCCGCTGTCGTCTTTCGCAGGAAGAAGCGTTATTTTCATTTTAAACCGTATCCATTACCTTTTCTGGTTTCTGTTTCTCAGTTTTCCAGGCTTTCTGCCAGTGCCTCGTTGGCTGAGCCACCGCGGTTTGTGTCTTCCAGTGCCTGTGTTGGAGCAGCTCCTGGTGAAGCCGGCGGCCGCTCTACCAGGAGCTGTGGGCGAAAATTAGTAGGAAATCATCATATGAAACACGTGGAGTTACACAGGAGGTTGGGAAATACCCTCATTACCGCTCTTTGGATCTTAATCCACCGAGCAATAATAAAGAGATTGATGAATAAGGTAATTAACTCTGTTTGGGGACGTTAGCGCAGAGTTTTAAAATGGCGGAGGGGGTCAGGACATGAGCAGGGTCAAAGCCGGTCGTTGTCTGAGAAATACATCGTAGTTTTCTGTCAGGGAAACACGTCAAAGTCTTCTGCGGCCGCTGTCCTCCTGGGGGACCGGAAGCACCGTGAGGCGAGCTCTGTTTTCGTCTCGTTTTGTCCTTTACTGGGATTATTTTGGGGGCAGGCTTTAAGGAAGGCTGGATCCCGGACCCTGATGGGGATGCTCTGACTGGAACCCGTGCGGTCTCCAACCTGCTCTTCCTAAAACCAGGTATTTGAAGCTGTGGGTAATTCCACCCGAGCCGGGGTTCGGCCGCGCTTTGCTCGGTCGAGTCGCCCGCCCAGCGCTGTGGAAACGCGTGTTTTATCAAACCTGTTCGCGGAACTGCTCTGCCTCGTTTACGGGCGGCTCGAGCAGCGTGGAGCCCTTCTGCCAGCTCCGGAGCGTCTGGAAAACGCGCGTCGTGGGATTGGCTTTGACCCTCGTCTGCTGCCCCGCTCTGCCCAAAAAAAAAAAAAAAGGCTTTTCCCAGCGATTTCAAGGGATTTTTTTTTTTGAACGCGGATGTTACAGGCAGTGCAAATATTTGCTGGTGAGCTGCAAGACAGAGCTCAAACAGGAAATATTAATATTGACTTGCAGGCTTCGTTACCGCAAACGGACAAGAGCAGGGCCCTTTGCAAAAGGGAAGGAGAGAAACGAGCAGGAACGTGACGCTCTAAAAACCAGCGTAAAGGTTCTTTTTAATTAAAAACCCTGATATCTAGCAAGGACGTTCCCTCGGAAGGTCTCGGCGCTGATCCTAGGGGGTGCGTTGTTCGGGCAAAAGTAAGAATATTGTTTGTGGATCTGAGTTTCAGAAGAGCGAGGTGGCCTCGGAGCGGAGCCCAAGCCTTGCGGGAAGAACCGCTGCTCGGTGTTGGCGTTTAACCTCCGTGAAGGCTTCAGGAGAGCGAAACCGAGACCAGATCCCACCTGCTCCTGCCAGCAGCCCCACCAAGAAGATCTGAACCCGTGGAAGGGTTACGGGCCGGCTGCGTGATCTCGTGCCAGAAGCGCCGCAGGGATCGCCAGTTCCGGGGACGTATGGAGTGGGTGCCAGGCTCGCTGCTGTTCTTGGCCTTCCCTGTGTGGTTCCAGGAGCGGTTGCGACTCCAGGGGTAAAGTCGGGGCCTTTTCCACCACCCGGCAGGTGCAGGAGCTCCGGTGCTCACCTGGGAGGTGGGAACAGACTCGGCGCTGGGGTCTGAAGCCTGAAAGAGAGCTGGGAGTAACGGGTGAGAGGTTCCCAGCGGTGATCTGCATCTGCTCGTGAGCATTCAGCCACGTGGATGAAATCGTCCCGGGACGTTCTTCGGAAACGAGGAGTCGCTCCGATCCTCGTGGACCGCAGCGCCGGCGTGGCTCTCGGCCCACGGGGCAGCGAGCTTTTTGGTGCACGTTGCTGTGCGGAGAGGGACGTTGGAAGCAGCTCGAGAGGACCGCGAGACCCGTTCCTTCTTACCACTGCCCTTCCAGCGGGGCCCGGCCAGCGCCACGAGGTGGGAACGGAGATCTGCCAGGACGCGCACGGAAGGAAGCAGAAGCAAATCCACTGCCTCCAGCGACGAGGGTGGTTAAAATTTAGGATTTCCACCCAGGAGAGGGCAGACCAAAGCATTTTACTGCCAGGAACTGGTAAAATCCAGATGAGCAAAGCTTGTTTGAGTTCAGATTTGGGGAGAGATCCTTCAGCCGGAACATTTTGGAGGCGGATTCGCAGACGCTTCAATCACCCCGTGGCCTTGCTCTTCCAAGACGCTTGTCCGCGTTAGGACAGCAGCAGCTTTACTCTCCTTGCTTCCCTCAAAATCATCCTTGACTTTTTTTTTTTGAGGACAGCATTCCGGTGACAGATGGGATCAGAAACGTTGCAATGCGCTGCTAATCCCCTCGCTAACCTTAACATTTCTCCTTTTTTTAGATACAGAGCGCGCTTGGCCTTGGTGGATTTTCCTCCGTGGCACCTTCGTCAGCTCCCGGGGAATCGGCAACCCGACGCATCCCCGCGTTGCTTCAGAGGAGCAAATGCTTTCTGTCGCCTGGGGCTTTTGGGGCGTGAAAGCTGTCCTTAGGTCTCGCCTAGTTAAGCTCTCGCTTGGGGTGTATTTAAACCTTTGTTGCTTTGTTCGGCTGCACGTTGGTTGTCCCCGCAGACCTCGCCACGGTGACGTGGGAAGGGTCGTAGGGCTAAAAACTGCCCAAAAGGTCGGTTTTGAGTGGTGCAGCTGAGTCGGGGCACGGCGTTGCCTCTGCTGTGCCTCGCTCTGACCGCGTCCTGCTGCAGAGATGCCCGATGGCTTTGTTGTGAACAGGGAGAAGATCAAAATCGTCGGTGGTTTTTCGTTTGTTTTTTTGGGTTTTTTTTTGCAGCTGGTAGAGCGTTTAGGTTTTTATTGAGCTCTCTGTGTGTCGTAATCCTTGGGGATGGGGTGGAGGGGTTGCTTCGTGCTCTGCCAGGTGAGATTCCTGGGGAATCTGGTTTCTCCAGATTGTCTTCTGACTGGGACTGGCTTCAGTGTTTGTTCGGGCCGATCGCCGAACCGAAATCACGCCGAGAGCGGAGGTGGGCATTGCCGCACGTGGCTCGTGAACCCGGGGCAGCTCCCGCCGCCCGCGTCGGCTTCCCCGGCATCTGGAACGGCAACATTACCCGTGATTCAGGGAAGGCAGAAACGGTGCGTAAACGTCGCTCGGCTGCGTGGAGCCGAGCTCAGCGGTTCTGAGGTGGTGACGGCAGCAAAAGCCCCTCCCGCGGCTTCCAGACGAGAAGCTGGATTTCGAGAATGTATTTACCAGAGGATGACGGCTCCGGGAGCTTGTGGCCGATGTCTCGCTGACTCAGGCTGACCCCGAGTCCTCTGCACGCTGCGCCAGCTGTCTCTGGAAGCTGATTAGGGAAAATCTGGAGTTATACACGGGGGTGGCCGAGCCCTGTCCAGCTCTGTGCCCGCATGGCGACTGCAAAGCGATCAAGTGATAAAACAAAGTTGAGTGAAACCAAAAGCAAGAGGAATGTGTTTGACGGTTTATTAACCACTGCGGCAACCTGCTGAGAAGGGTTGGGGTTTGTCATCCCGTAACGCTTTCTGAATGCTTTTCGGCTCCCGGAAGAGCAGCTCTCGCGCCGAAGCGTGGCTGGAGGAGGCAGGAGGCGCCGGCTGCGCTTCTCTGGCCCCCTTTCTGCCTGAGCAAGACAAGGCTCGCTACCGTAGACAGGTTCGAGCAAGCTCTGCTCGGGTTTTGCTTCGTTCCGTGCGTTTGGACGCCCTTAATCCTCCTAATCTCCTTGCAGGCTCCTCTGCCGGTGTAAATCCTGGCAGACAGTGGGGTCCGGTGGGGGGACGCAGGTGGGTCGATTCCTGCGAACACAACCACGGAATCATAGGATCATAGAACGGTTTGGGTGGGAAGGGACCTCCAAAGCCCACCCAGCCCCACCGCCCGCACAGAGCAGGGACATCTCCAACCGGATCCGGTTGCTCAGAGCCCCGGCCAACCTGGCCTGGAACGTTTCCAGGGATGGGGCATCCACCGCCTCTCTGGGCAACCTGGGCCAGGGTCCCACCACCCTCAGCATAAAAATTTTTTTCCCAATATCTGATCTGAATCTGCCTCCCTCTATTTTGAAACCATCACCCCTCGTCCTGTCACACCAGGCCCTGCTGAACAGCCTCTCCCCACCTTTCCTGCAGCCCCCTTTGGGCACTGGGAGCCGCTCTCAGGTCTCCCCGGAGCCTCCTCTTCTCCAGGCTGAGCAGCCCCAGCTCTCCCTGCCTGTCCTCATAAGAGAGGTGCTCCAGCCCTTTTATCATCTTCGTGGCCCTCCTCTGGACCTTCTCCAACTGGTCCATGTCCTTCTTGTGTTGGGGGCTCCAGAACTGGACGCAGTACTCCAGGTGGGGTCTCACCAGGGCAGAGTAGAGGGGGAGAATCACCTCCCTCGACCTGCTGGCCACGCTTCTCCTGATGCAGCCCAGGATGCGGTTGGTCTTCTGGGCACAAGGGCTCATTGCCTGCTCATGTTGAGCTTCTCAGCCACCAGCACTCCCAAGTTCTTCTCCTCAGGGCTGCTCTCCATCCATTCTCCGCCCAGCCTGGATTTGTGCCTGGGATTGCCACGACCCAGGTGCAGGACCTTGCCCTTGGCCTGGTTGAACTTCATGAGGTTGGCACGGGCCCACCTCTCCAGCCTGTCCAGGTCCCTCTGGATGGCATCCCTCCCTTCCAGCGAGTCGACGGCACCACACAGCTCGGTGTCGTCGGCGAACTTGCTGAGGGTGCACTCTATCCCACTGTCCATGTTGCCAACAAAATGTTGAACAGGGCTGGGCCCAGCACGGACCCCTGAGGGACGCCACTGGTGACCAGTCTCCACATGGACATCGAGCCGTTGGCCACCACTCTCTGAGTGCGGCCATCCAGCCAACTCCTTATCCACTGAGTGGTCCGTCCATCAAACCCATGTCTCTCCAGTTTAGAGAGAAGGATGTCGTGCGGGACAGTGTCAGAAGCTTTGCACAAGTCCAGGTAGATGATGTCAGTTGCTCGTCCCTTGTCCACCGATGCCGTCACCCCGTCATAGAAGGCCACCAAACTGGTCAGGCACGCTCTGCCCTTGGTGAAGCCGTGTTGGCTGTCACCAACCACCTCCTTGCTCTCCATGTGCCTGAGCGTGGTTTCCAGGAGAATCTGCTCCATGACCTTGCCAGGCACAGAGCTGAGGCTGACCGGCCTGGAGTTAGCTGGGTCCTCCTTGTTCCCCTTTTTCAAAATGAACCATAACCTCGATTCTCATCCTCTACCTTTTCAGCCCAGAACGCGACTGTTGATGAAATCGTGACCGCCTACCAGCAAGCCTGCCAGAAGCTGAACTGCAAGCAGATACCCAAGCTGCTGAAGCAGATACAGGTATAGCTGGCGCAGGTGCTGGCCCAGCACCCAATGGTCGCACACCCCCCTCCATCGCGCAGCTCGCCGTGGACGTTCACAGTCGCTGGCGTGTTGGGTGGAAGCAAAGACTGCCGCTTGAATAGCACGAGCGGGTTTCTGGGCGGGTGAAACTTGCTGCAGAGAGCAGAAGTGAAAGGGTTTGCTAGCAGAAACAACGCGCGTGATTTAACGCGCTGCCGGACCCTGGGCTTCCCTGCTGAAGCTGCAGCCGTCTCCGCGCTGCTGTGCGGGGGTAGCTCCTGCCTGGCTGGCAGCGGGGGTGCTGCAGGTGGGCTCCGGCGTCCCCACTGTCCCCCTCCCGGCCCACCTTCGAGCCGGGGCGAGGCCTGAACGGGCTTGTTTGCAAAGCGGTTTGTACCTCGGATGTCGTTTGCAATGGAAATTTGCGCGCGTGGTCAGGGGAGGGAAGCCCGCAGGGCGGCCGCCGCGGTGCTGTGGTTTTCCCTGCTCGCGCGGGGTGAATAAGAGTCCCGTTGGAATCCTCGCGCCTGAGCGCAGCGCGCTGGAGCGTGATGTTTAAAGCCCTTCCCCTGGCCTGGGAGGGAAGATTTTTGCTTTTTCACCCGCCTTCCCTTTTTCGCGTGCCTTGCCCAGGCAGCTCCGCTGCCGCCACGTGCAGGGACAGACCCTCATCTTCCTCGTAGAGCTCCGAGACCTTGTCCCGGGGAGGGTCACCAGCTCTGCCCGCGACTCGCGCGGATCCAGCCTGCAAAGCGCTGTAGGTGGCAGCTTTGATTTCGAGTGAACCTCAGGCTGAGAGTTCCCGTATCCTCTCTTCGTTTGGGCGAGGATTTGCCCAGTTTGCCATGTTACCTCGTTATCCTAGCACGTTAATTCCCCTCCTCTTCTGCCCTGCCTTCCTCCTCCTGAGTACGAAATGACGCTTTTTATTTTTTTGGCAGGAATTTGGAAATCTGACTGTCAGGATAGACTGCTTAGATCTGAAAGGTAAGCCCCTTTTCCATCACCGGGGGATTTTTTGTTTCTCTTCTGGGCAGTGCTGGTGTTTCGTTCCCTTGGTCCAGCTCTTGCTGGCAGCGTGGTCCCGCTTGGGGCTCTGGCGTGCTGGAGCGGGAGAGCGCCTCAGTCCCAGCAGGAGCAGAATGGTAAGTACCAGAGGTGTTTCTGTGTGAGGAATATTTTAATGTCCTGGTCAAGAAGCACTGAAACAGCAGCAAGAGACCCGAGATACTGACTGGCAACGCAGCGGGCTGTCCCCCGCCAGCTCCGAGCACCGTCCTCGTACCTCCTGCCTCCCAGAACGTCGCGTTTGGGGCAGCAGTGAGGGCTGAGCCAGGGCAGGTTTGCTGGAATACTTTTCCAGCTGATGTCTCGGAATTCCTCACGCGATGAGAAAACTGGAAAGGTGTCCCAGTTAACTCTTCTTACAGCAAACATCTTCGTGAACAAAGATGCCTTTGTGGAGCGTCTCCGTAGCAAGAAGGTTGCCTTTGTTTCCCTGCAAGGTCTCTGCTGGGCAAATATTTTACAGGGGGTTCTTCTCACAGCAAGTCATTGCATCTCTCCTCCTGTCTTCTGCTGGTCTCCTTCCCTCCCTAAAGAGTCTCTTCTCCCCCTCCGTGCTGGGGGGTGCCTCCCGAAAACAACCTGGGGGACCGGCAGCAAGAGCAGCTGCCTGGCGGGGACTGCTCCCCCAGCGCCGCCGGGGAAAAGATGGAATGGTTGGCGTTGGCCGGAGCGTTCTTTCTTTGAAGAGTGATGGTGTCGCTGTCGCTCCTCTCAGCCCTGGGTTGTCCTGGCAGCGCCTGCCTCCTGCTGAGGTCCTGCCCAGGCCGTCCCGGTTTCCCACGAAACTCAACAGATGTGAGAATGCGTGGAGTTTGCTCCATCTTGGCCCTAGGGCCAGAAGCCGTCTGTGGGGGCTGCAGCCTTGGGGTTTAATCCGTAGCGCTTGCTGCCTGTTGTCACTTATTCGGTGTCGAGGGGGAGACCCAAAGGCTGGGGAGCCGCTTGGGAGCTGCTGTTAACGAACCCAAGAAAATACCTCGCTGTATGAGGAGCTGGGGTAGCTGTGTCCTGAGCTGAGCCGCTGCTAGAGGAGTAGGAACAGGAGCTTGCCCAGACACACCCCCAAAATAATACCTTTTACAGGCCCCGTTGCCGTTGGTTGGACTCAGCTTTGCCAGGCAGGAGTGTTTTCTTGACTTCTTACAAACCCCGCGGTCGTCAGGTGGCTGCGCAGCCAGATCCCACTTCCCCTAGAAGTGGGAGTTTCTCGGAAGACCCCGAGCGATGCAGAAGCCGGGCTGCTGCTTGCTCTGTGCCGTTATACGAGATATAGCGCCGGCGCAGCCGCGCTCAGCCTCTAGCGAAGGGTTTGTAGTCCCCCTCCGCAGCACTTGCTTTGCGTGGCCGGTTACCACCCGGTGTGCAGCCGCTTCTCCTCTGCGCTGGATCCCCCTCGCGGTTGTTATTTCAACAGAAACAAAGCTCTGGGTTTATTTTAAGCTGCCGTTCCGCCTTTTTCACTCGGGCCGGTGTCGGATGTGGCCTCCTCCCGCTTTGAGACGTTGGAGGGAGCTGGCGAGGGACTGCAGCTCGCCCTGCCCTCGTCGGGTGAATTCCCGGCTCCGCAGGGGGAGAGCGGCCCGTGGCTTGGCTCTGACGTGGGAAGGGTGATGTATTTGGGGAGCCCAGGCTGGCTTCCCGTCGCCTTCGCTGATGAGGCTCTACCAGCCGGGGCGGTGCCGGTGGGGTGCAGGCTGGTAGGGCTGCCAGAAACCCCAGTGGGTGACCATTGCTGCTACCTTTTCGCCTTTCCGTGTTTCGGAGGGGATCGGTGGCTTCGCAGCGTGGGGGCGATGGTGCAGCAGATGTGGCTGCTGTCGCCTTGTTCTTCACGCGAGGGACGGAATCTGCTGGTGCTGGGAGGAAAGGCAGAGCTTCCCCCTCTGCGTTTGCAGGTCCTCCCCTCCCCAAATTCAATTTGCCTGGCAGATTCACCTGCTGGCCACCACTGCGGCGTCTACAAGCAGTCAGCACAGATGATTTTTGGGGAAAACTTAGTGGTTTTTCAACCAGAAGTAGCTTGTGCAGAGGTACGGGGGGAGTCACAGCCCCGCAAGCCGGGGGGACGAGCCATCGCGGCTTGCCTGCGGGCTGGCCAGCGTCTCAGGTTCTGGAGACTTGCTGCTGCACCCGGCTGGCGAGATGCTCCTAGGAAATGCACAAATAGCTAAGTACGTAAAAAGCCCGAAGTCTTGGGAAACATTCTCGAGGCAGCTTGTGCCAGCGCTGCCCGAAATGGAACCGTGAATAATGCAATTTGTCAGAGGCGCTAAAACAGCGTGCGTATTTACAACGCGCGTGCAGGGATTTGCTTTTGACCCCGTGGTGTTGTTATGTAGCCAAAGGAGTAATCGGCTGGCTGTTGGATTGTCAGCAGAGATGCTCGTAATGTCATTCCAGATGGACTGAGGCTGGCAGGGGGCGGGCTCTGCTCAGCAGGGAGACAGAAATCCCATTTTTTGGCGAGTTTTAGGCAGCGAAAGCATTGCTGCTGTGGCTGATCTGTGTTGGGTGAGGAACCGCGCTGGTTTTTAGGTGGATTTCCAAAATCCTCTGAGCTCGCCGCGTGTCACCGAGCGAGAGACGTCCTCTCTGAAGTCTCCCTGCGGATCCCTCGCCAGGCTCGTGGCGCTGCTTGGCGAGCCCCAGCGCGGCTTTCCGAGCTCCCTGCAATGGCCGGTCCCTGTCTGTTAACGAGAAATACTCATCTGAGGTGATGCTTTCTGCTGCTGGGCCAGGCACGCGTCAGCGTGAATGCCCAGTATTGGGTTTGAATTTCCCTTCGGGCGGGTTGTTTGAGAGGTGGGCTGCCTCCGAACGAGGGCGGAAGTCGCCTTTCCACGTTTCCTCTGTCCTGCGGCTTGGGGCTCTCGAGCTCACGCTGTCCGGCCCCGTACGTGCCGTACGTGCCCACACTGAAGCACCCAAGTTCACCTCATTCTGCTCTTTCCCCAGGGGAGAAGCTGGATTACAAAGCCTGTGAGGCGCTGGAAGAAGTTTTCAAGCGGGTCCGGTTCAAAATGGTTGATTTGGAACAAACAAACTTGGATGAAGATGTAAGTCGCCATGACCTCTCCCAGCTTCTCGTTCCTGTTTCGCAGCTAAGGCAAACCTCATGAGTGGCCATCCGTCCTTAGCTCCTCTGGGGCACTGAGTTATTTTTTCAGGGCTGAACTGTGTTGCTGTACCCATTCCTGTCATACCCGTGCTCGTATTTCAGTCTGCTGGTGCAGTGTTTGCTGCTCCACAAGGAAGAGGTTGACCACTTGCTCTGAAGCCTGGGCGGCCACGAAGCTCCCAGGCATCTTAAATACATCCTTTAAAAACTGTTGTGAAAGCAGAGGGAATTGTGGCTGGCTCTCAGGTGGCTTTTCGGGGCTGAGGATGAGGTTCAGGCTCCCTTCTGCGCGTCCCATCCCGCCCCTACTTGCCTTCCTCTTCCCTCGCAACGCCTGGGGCCCTGAGTTCACATCCTAGCAGGTAAGCAGAAGTTAAAAATTGGGGAAGTGGTTAAAAATTGTTAGCCAGCTCTGATCCCAAGTTCCCCTCGCCCTGGAGCATCCCCATTCAGTCCTTGTGTCTTCAAGGTCTTGTTTTTCCTGCATCGTCCATCTGTATCCCAAACCTGGCCTCAGACCTGTCTTGTCCGTGTTGGCTTGGAAGCTCTTTTTTCCCCGCCTCGCTTTTCCTGCTCGAGCAGCGCTTTGGGAAGGCTCAGCAGCCATGAGCTTCTCGGGGCTGCTGCCCACGTCCGAAATAAAGTGGGGAAAAATGTGACTCGGATGGCGGCTCCTGGTCCAGCTGTACAATGGTGCTGTGCTTCGTTCGGCTGGTTATCTTGCAGGAGAACAGTTACGCGTTAACCGTTTAAACGGAGCCCGTAGCTTCGGAGCTGGCCGGTGCGGGCAGAGAGGTTGCAGACCTCGGTTGCGTTAGAGCGACGCTGTCTGCGGGGCACGAGGTGTCCGATGTGTCTCCGGGTCTGCTGCCGGGGGAAAACAACCACGGAGGGTTAATGCAGGCCCCTCGCAGACCTCCTGCTCCCGTCTCGTCCCTCCGATTCATTCAGCATCAGCAGCCTTTTTCCCCTGGGCGCGTCACCGCGGGGACTTAGTCATCTGGTACCGAGATTCTCCTCCTCGTTTCCTGCCGATGAGCACCCCGTTTCCAGCAGAAAGTCCTGCTGTTCCCTGAAGGACCTGTTCTTTCTCGTGTTTGCCTTCGTGCTGGTCTTTTCCAGTCCTCCAAGTCTCTCCTCATATTTTTTTCTGGAAGCGCTGCAGCGTTTTTGTGGCTCTTCTCTGGCCGCTCCAGCATACATTTTGGCTAATTTTCTCCGAAGAGGCTCATTATGTCATTAAGCAAATTGTTCCGCTTCTGCCGTAGGAGCTTTAGGTGTTTCACAGGCGTGAGCCCTGCTCTGCTAATCCCTTTCACTCCTAGCCCTAACCCTGCTGTAAATCTTGGGGTTTATACCTTTTTTTTTTTTTTTTTTTTTAGCCTGATTGGATTTTTCAGGTGGTTTCTTGGCTGGGGGAGTGTTGCTGCTGCGTGCGGAGCTCGATAACCCCACAGAGAGTGGACAGGCACCGAGTCCATAGCCCGGCCTCAGCTCAGGTTGAATATCCAGGAAAAAAAAACCAAAACATTTTCCTGTATCCTCCGAAGTGTCGTTCCAGCGCCCGCACATCCCTGGTGCTGTAACCGGCTCCGGCTGAGTTCACTTTCTCTCCCGGTGCCGAGAGGGGCAGGGTGGGAGCTGAATCCCTCTGCAAGGTGCCGTCCGTCCCGGGCTCGCTGGTGGAGATCTTCACCCGCAGGCTTTGCCTCGGGAGGCGGCTCTGCCGGCACAGCCTGCGCCCGGAGCCATCGTCCCATCGCAGGCCTTGCCGGGTCCCCGTCTGCCCCGGTGACAGTCCCCGAGCACGTGCCCGATGGGAGGCATGGCGAGATGTGGGGTTTTTTCTATGTTTGTTTTTTTTTTTTTTTTGTCCTCCTGGAGTATTTGTGGGTGGCAAATCTGCAGAGAGTCCCTTGAAGAGGCTGGAGCGGGGGAACCCGGCTGTGCCGTAGCCGGGGGCGCACACCGGGCCGCTGGGCGCAGGGCGGGGGACGCCAAGTGCTACGGTGCCAGCGGGCCTGGGGTCAGGCAGACTCATCACCTGAGGCGCCAACTTCTTTGCGATTGAGGTTGAAGGAGGGGGTTTTGTCGCCTGGGCTGCCTTGGAGGGTGGTCACAGACTTTGTCTGCGAGAACTTGATGCCTGAATACCGGAGCGGTGACATGAGGTTGTGTGAGAGGTGTCTGGAGGAGCCAGCTTGTGCCCGAGCCGCTTGCGTCCTAGCACAGCAAAACCTCGTTCCCCCTGCTCCCCCTCAGACTCGGCTCAGCCTCTGCCTGCTTAACGCAGCTTTTCCGTCTGCCTTTGGTTTGCAGGGTGCCGCGTCGTTATTTGACACGATCGAGTATTACGAGTCCGCGACGCACCTCAACATCTCCTTTAACAGACGCATCGGCGCCCGAGGCTGGCAGGCAGCTGCCCAGATGCTGAGGAAGGTTTGTGCTCGCTCACGGGCATTTTCAGCGCCGGCTTTTCTCCCTGCGGCTCACGGGTGGTCTCGGGTGAGGCTCTCTTGGACTCCTCTGTGCTTCTTGAGACCGTAGGTGTGGTTTTGTGCTCTCCTATCCAGAAAACCACCGAGAAAGACTTGGTTAGCCCGGGCTCGGAGGCAGGAAAAAAAAAAAATTCACCCTTCCCACCTGCCACGAGGTGAGCACCCGGAGCAGAGAAAATGGAAATGCAGATCCCAGCGAAAAAAAAAAGAGCAGGCTGTTATTAATGGCGTGCTTGCAGGGTCAGCCTCTGGAGCTGGGTATTCATTATCTTTACGGCAGGATGACTAGCGCTGGTGTTTTGGCTTTGCAGGGCTAATTAACCTCATTGTTCAGAGCTTGAGTTGGCTCTGAAAGCTGAGCAGAGGAGGCAGCATCCCGTGTGCTCCTGTTCAGGGTGCGGCGCAAAACCACCCTCGATCCGCAATTACCTCTTGAGCTGCTAATTTTAATTTTGACCCTGCCAGTGTTTCACCCAGCACCGCCAGCACGTTGCGCAACTCCGGTTGGAAAGCCTGCGTCCCGATAGCGTTCCCCGCCGCGCTGGCTTCTTCACGGCGGGGCTGATACCGGGAAGCGGAGCTCGCGCAGCGCGGGCAGTGCCCACCCCGTGTTTTGGAGAAGCCGAATGTCACCGCGAGGTGCTGGCTGACCTCGTAGTGGTGCTTTAAAACTGGCCGCCTGTACACAGGTGTGGTGCTGCAGCTTGGGACTTTCAGTTTCTGGGGGGGTGAGGGAGAATCTGGAGGTGTGAAAGGGCTTATGTTAGCACAGAAAATGGTAAATCGGCCAACCAGAGGGCGTTGGCGTGCCGTGGATCTCGAGCAGGAATAGACATCGTGTGTGAAGCCAGGGAAGGATCGTAGGGCTCAGAGGCAAACCCCAGACAAAGGACACGTGGCTCGGTGCCTTCCCAAGTCCAGAAAGCTGAGAGCAGCACATGCTCGGGTGCCTAAGGACGAGGGAAGCTTTTCTTTGGAGAATCATAGAATCACAAACTGGTTTGGGTTGGAAGGGACCTTTAAGGGCCACCCAGTCCAACCCCCCGCACGGAGCAGGGACATCTCCAACCGGATCAGGTTGCTCAGAGCCCCGGCCAGCCTGGCCTGGAATGTTTCCAGGGACGGGGCATCCACCGCCTCTCTGGGCAGAGAACGTGATGCTGCTACAGTCGCGTGAAGCGCGTTCGCCCCGATGCCGTAGCTTGAGGGTGACAGCAGGCTGTGCGCGGAGGCGATTCTCCGGGAGAGAAGGTGTTTATCGAACTGCGCGGTTCGAGCATGGAGCTTGGTGCGGGCTGTCCCGATGCACAGAGTTATCGGAGGGGTTCCTTCTGGCTCTTTGCCTGGTATCTGAAGCCCGTGGGGGTGATCAAAACCGTGTTTCGCATGGGCGTAAATCATCCCGGGAGCTCTTATCTGAGCGGCCCAGAGGCAGCGTCGGTGGCCAGGATGGGACTGGGTCTGTAAAATAGCCAAAAAAACAGTGGCCAAGGCTGCGCGGGGCCGAGCGCTGATCCCTCTCATGTCTTCCTCCCAGACGAGCTGCCTGCAGTACCTGGATGCCCGAAGCACGCCCTTTCCGGACCATTCGGTGGCCTTCATGGCGCGCGCCCTGCGCATCAGCAGCAGCCTGGTCGTCCTGCACTTGGAAAACACTAACCTCTCGGGACGCCCGCTCGTGGTGCTGGGTGAGTCGGCGGAGAGTGAGCACGGAGCTCCGGCGTCCGCAGCGCCTGCCCGTGTCCCGAAACACGACGAGATGCGTGGGTCAGAGCGGTGCCGACGCTGGGCTCGCCATCCTGGCGATGCGCAGCGAGGCCTCGGGGCCGTCGCTGCCGGTGTGCCCGTGCCGACTGTGTGGCAGCGCCCGTGTCTGTCCCAGGTGGGAAGTTGGGTGCTTCTGTGCCAGCTCCCATCGCTAAGCTGATGAATGAACGATAAATCGTGGCTGGGCTGAAGCTGACGGCGGTGCCGCGGTAGTGGTGATGAGCTAAGGGTTCTGGCAGGGCAGCGTTTCTGGGGTTTAATCGTTGATTAGGTTGGCCTAGCCGGACAAAGGCAGTGTGCTGGGGAGGGCACGTGCCCTGCGTGAACTGACAATGCCTCTGGCCGTGGCAGCCAGCCCCTTCGTGCCGTCACAAACCACCGCCGCCGCTTCCCTCTGCGGGTGAGAGAGCAAAAAGGGGCTCGTGTGGGATCCCGCTGCTGGCCAAACGCTTCGGAAATCCGGCCGGGGATTTCAGCTGGCATCCCAACTGACCGTGGCGGGTGCCGACGACAGCCCTGAGCGCGTGCCGGCAGCCGCTCGCTCTGTGGCATCGCGTGGGCGCGATTGGAACGGCGCGGCCAGGACGCTCCCAAGCCCTGCACGTTGTGTGAAGGCCGTGACCGGAGGGGCACGCCGGCCGGCAGCGCCTCTTGTCTGTGCGGGATGCGGGTTGAGGTGCTGGTTTTCCACCTTTTCAGCCATGGCTCTGAAGATGAACGTGAACCTGCAGGAGCTGTACCTGGCCGATAACAAACTGAATGGCACGCAAGACTCGGCTCAACTCGGCAACCTGCTGAAGTTCAACTGCTGCCTGCAGCTGCTCGACCTGAGGAACAACCACATCCTGGACTCAGGTGAGGGCCCCTCGCTGCCCGGATTCCCCAGAGTTTTGACCCAGGTTTAAGGCAAGGAGGAGTTCAGCTGCAAGGCACAGCTGTCGAGCTGAGCCGAAGCAGGAGGGGGTGCACAGAGCAGCTTCAACACGCCAAAAGCGTTTTGACAAGGTAAACGTCTCGGCTTTTAAAGCTAAGATCATTAGAGAAACTTGGATTGCTTCCTGGGCCGGGCTGTGAGGCGCACGGCAGCTCCCGAGGGTAGGGAGAGGTGGGGATACCTCGGAGTCGCGTCTTTCAGCTCCCTCCATCTCCTGCTCCCATTTGTTTCTTTTTCCCCTCTCCTCCCTGGAGCCAAACGAGCGGCCAAATCTAACAGCAACCCAGAAACTGCGAAACGATGCCAGCCCGGCCTTCAGTCCCGGCTGTTTCTGGTCAGCGATGCCGGTAGCTCGGCCCAGTGCCGTGGTCCGGCAGAGGAGCCGCGCTCGCTCCGCACGAGCCGCCTCGGCTGCCTTAGGTAGCTGAGCGTGACTGAGCTGGATGTCACTGGCGCTGTTGTGGCCACCCATGCAGCCGGACGGGTCCCACCCTAAGGTGCAAATATTAATTTGCTGCCTTCCAGGTCAGCTGCCACATCCCCCACATCTTTGGGTGCTTAATAACGAGAGGCGGTGGGGCTGTACGCGGCGGAAGTCGCTTGCTCGGGCGTCGCTGTGGTCTCTGCAGCGTCATTGGCATCGGGGTGCCGTGTGCTTATCGAAGAAGTATGTTTGCAGCAATTTAAGGGTACCTGCCCTCAGCCCGGGCACCCCGAGCGCCTCCCGTATCCCTGCGCCTCTTGACTCTCTCCCCGGAGCTTTCGTACCCTACTCCAAAGGCTCCAGCCTAGCGCTGATTGATTTTATGTGCCGGAGGTTGTGTTGCCTCTTTGTGCGCGTGATTGCCCGCAGCCGAGGTCAAATCAAGCAGCTGGGAGAAGGGGTTTGGAGAGGGGACGGTGTTCCGACGTGCTGCCGGTGCCTGGGCTTGGCCACGGCTTTGCTCCGTCGCGGCCTGGGCGCTGGCGTCCTGCCATCTGTCCACCCTGCCCGGTGTGGGGCAGCGCCCGAGCAGAGCGACGGAATCGGAGGAAGTGAGGAAGGCGCTGTCGGAGCCGGCAGAATCCGCGCCGGCAGGGGAGGGCTGAGCCCCGGCTGTTTTCCAGGCTTGGCGTACATCTGCGAAGGGCTGAAGGAGCAGCAGAAAGGGCTGGTCACTCTGGTTTTGTGGAACAACCAGCTGACTCACACCGGCATGGGCTATCTGGGGATGACGCTGGTGAGTAGATCTCAGCGCCTTCCTGGGGGCGACTGCTTAGCACCGGGCGCTCGGCTTCGCTCCCGGAGAGACGTCTCTCCTGCGGCCGTCGGGGCCGGATCCAGGCAGCGGTGGGAGCGTATCGGCCGAGCGGGTTGGCGTGACGTGTCCCTCAGAGAACCTGTCCCTTGTCCCCCTCCGCTGCTGCTCGGGCGTCCTCGGCAGTGTGCTTAGAGGAACAGCCGTGAGTTAGACCTGCTCGAGCTTGAGACGTACGTGCCGTCGCGTCAGTCTCGAGCTGTTTTTCCCCTGGGTGCCCGCAGCCTCTCACACAGAGCCTGGAGACCTTGAACCTGGGTCACAACCCCATCGGGAATGAAGGCGTCCGCAACCTGAAGACTGGGCTGATTGGGAACCGCTCCATCCTCCGCCTTGGCTTGGCGTCCACCAAACTGACCTGCGAAGGTGGGTGGAGGCCGGCTGCGCCGACTACAGCTCCGGTTCGGCTGGCAGCTCGCCCGCCGAAAGTTCTGCAGGCCCCGCGGAGCTTCCCTTGCTCTGCAGCAGCACGCAGCGTCCGCTTTAGTTCTTGAGAAGGTGGCTTGATTGGGTCCTGCAGCTGCCTGGGGTCTGCACGAGGGACACAGCCCAGCTCTAACCAAATCGCCACGGTTGGCCTGTCCAGGGCCACCTCATCCCGTGGGTTTGGTGGCTCTGGCGTCTCCTGCGCCCTGTGCGAACCTTGTTGCCGAGCACGCAGGGTGCCTGGCGCCCAACTCCCGCTGACGTCCCCCGTCCCTCCCGAAATGCCGAGCTCCGCCAGATGCCATCCGGAGGTGCACCGTCAGGGGACCGACGGTGTCACGGCCGGCTCCCTGTCCTCACCGGAGACCCTCTCGTCCCTTGCAGGTGCCGTGGCGGTGGCGGAGTTTGTCGCAGAGAGCCCGCGGCTGCTTCGCCTGGACCTGCGAGAGAACGAGATCAAGATGGGCGGCCTCATAGCGTTGTCGCTGGCCCTGAACGTCAACCAGTCGCTGCTGCGCCTTGACTTGGACAGGGAGCCCAAGAAGGAGTCGGTAGGTAACTCACCCGCTCGCCCGCCCCTCTCTTGCCCTTTCGGGGGGTCTCGCTGAGCCCCCCGCCGGCAGGAAAACACCGTCCTCGAGGGTGACGCCTCCGGGCTGCTGCTCGGCTCTGCTGCTTTCCCATTTTTTAGCTGAAATGAATTCCTGCCCAGCCTGCGGCCACGTGGTTTTGTGCAAAGGTTGGCCTGTAAGATAACGGCTGCTTCCCGGCCCGCAGCCTGCGCTGGGATGCCAAACGCGTCCCAACACCGCGACTCGGGTCAGGGGGAAGTTCTGGAGAGGTCCAGCCCCTGCTGTGAACAGGCGCCAGCCAGCACCCGTCAGCTGGGGTCCTGCTCCGCTGGCTGCCCCCAGGCTGGGAATCCCGTGATCCTGGTGGTAATCGCTTTGAGAAGAAGTCCTTGAGGAACTCGGTTCTCGGGCAGTTTAATTGTTTCTTGGGGAAACATCAGTCACGTCTTGGAGGGGCGGAGGAAGAAAACACCCTGGTACGGCGTGCCTGGCTGGAAAATAAACGTGGAGCCAATTGTTCCCAGGCGGCTGATCTAGGAATGTTCCAAGTGATGGTTTCTCTTCCCTCACAGGTAAAAGGTTTTCTCAAAACCCAGAAGACTCTCCTGGCCGAGATCCAGGAGAGATGCAAACGCAACTTTGTCCTGGCCAAGGAGAAGAATGAGAAGGAACAGAAGCTGCAGCAGTCGGCCTCGATGCCAGAGATCATCGTGACGGAGCCTCTGGAGGAGGGTCTGGCAGAGGATGGCCAAAATGGCAGCGCCACTTCCGCTCCGGAAGAGGGGGAAGAAGCCAGGGAGACCTTGACGGCCTCTGAGAACAGGGACGCAGAGCCAGCGGAGGACGACTCCGATTCGGATACGGACAAGGAGGCGGGCGCTGGGTTAGAGTCAAAGGACTTGAGCGAACTGACGGAACACGCTGACTCTGCCGATGGTGCTACCGCGCCCCAGCCGCTGCCGTCCCCGGAGAAGCTGAGGGACCAGCCACCCGCCCTGCACATCTCCGAGGAACTGGCCGGCACGGGGAGTTCTGCCACCTCTCCAACCTCTGCGCCCTCCCAGGCAAATGAGAGAAGAATTTCAGTTTCCAGTCCTGGGCGAGGCCATAAAATCTTTGTGGTGACGCGAGTGGAGAGCCTGCCAGAGCGAGCCGCCGGTGCCGCCAGGAAACCCACCGAGCCCCAGAGCCCGGCTCCGGACGCAAAACCTGAACTTCTGGCACCTCGGGTGAACGGAGCGGTTCCCGAATCCGCCGCCAGCTCGGCAACGGCGCTGGCGGTGCCGAGCGCCGGCTCCGACCCCAAGCAGGGCGACCTCACGGCCTGCGAGAGCACGGCCTGCGACACTCCCCTTCCCGACCGGCTGAAGGATTTTGCACAAGCTCTGCCGGAGTCGTCCTTGGACAGGGATGGGAAAATGGAGAGCTGTGCTGCCGAGCACGGTAAGAGCTCCGCAACTGAGCGCCTCCATCCCCAAGGATCCCGAGCCCGGCTCCGGCCGCTCTCTCCCAAAATGGCTGCAGGGCAGCGTGGCGGAGCCCGGGATGAGCGCAGAGCCGTTCCCCGAGCCAGTGTCTCCCGGGTCTTTAAATCCCCTGCTTCTTTCCCGATGGGATAGCCCCGGGCGCAGTAATTTGTTCCTGGGGGAATTGCAACCCGAAGAAAAGCTCCTTGCCCTGAAGAGCTTCCTTCTTTGAAGTGCTCCTTGATTAGGCTCCCAAACGAGCTGCAGTTAATGAACTCGGTGGGAAGCTCGTGAAGCCTCTTTGGTAGCGGTCGGGGTAACGCTCCTGCACGTTTTTTGGGGAGGTGGGGGAAAAAAAAAACTGGGAAGGCAAGCGAGCGAAAGAAACGGCAACTGTTTGCTTGCAGAGCTGAGCTGCTGCGAGAACGAGCAGGAGCTGGAGGAGCTGCTCCTGGAGGCCAGCCAGGACGCGGGGCAGGGGCCGCTGTGACCGCAGGTGAGTGGGGACGGGGGCTGGGGACAGCGCTGGCCGCGGCTCCGAGGGCCAGGGACCGCGTCGAGGGGAGGCTGCAGCGTAGCTTTCTTCTCTTCCCGCCCCGCACAATGATTACGAGGCCAAGCCAGGGCTTGGGGACAAAGGGTTGTTTAATTATTTCCCCCCCCCCAAACAGTTTCTTCCTCAGGTGACCAACGCCCCTCTGCTGTGCGAAGGGACCCCGCTGCGGCCCCGGGGCCACGGAGGGAAGGGAAGGAGAGCAGAGAAAAATGACCCGGCCAGGGACGTCCCGGCTGCCAGCCGTGCCTGCCCTTGCCGGACGCTGCCTGACACCTTCGCCTTTTCTTTTTCTGTCTTTTCTCCGGGAAGGAGAGCGAAGGCACCACGACATCGGTCCCGCCGGGGACATCCAACCACACACTACAGGGACTGAGGCGCCGGCGCCGCGAGGAGGGTGGAGGTGGCACGGTCAGGCTGCCACGAGAGACACCCGTGACAGGCGCCATCGGCAGCCGCAATGGTTATTTATATTTAAGTTCCGTTTTGTTTCCTTTTGTTTTCTTTGCCTCTTCCCGGCGAGGTGGGGAAGCCCCTTGGCTGGAGGGGGAGCCGAAGTGGGGACCCCGCCGCCGTGGCGGGAGCCGGTTCCCGGCTGGACACCGCAACCCTCGACGTACCTCTCCGTTCCGGCGTTCCCAGCCTGGGGATCCTTCCGGCGGGGGCGGAAAAAAAAAAACAAAAAACAAAAAAAAATAACCGACGAGGGGCTGCCGCAGCCCCCCACCGCGGGGTGGGTGTCCCCCTCGTCACCTCCCTGCGCCCCCCGGGGACGGCCGAGCGCCCGCCGGCCCGGCCGGCTGGTTTTCTCAGGGAGGGTGCAGGGGTGGGGGGATTCCTGCCCGGCATCGCCGCCGTCGGAGCGGGGAGGGGAGGGAGGCGTCGCTTTTCTTAAGTGCAATAATCTATCAGGGAGCACCGGGGGCGGCTGAGGCGGGGCGGGGGCTGCGGCACCGACACTGCGGCCGGGGGCCGGCGGCCTACTGGTGTTTGTCGTTTCTTTCTGTTGCGTATTTTTATCAACACTGTTTTCTATTAAATGAGATCTGCATTCGTCGCCCGCTCCGCTCCCCCACCCTACCCCACCCCCTTTTGAGGCCATCCCCACCCCAAAAATCAGCTTTTTTTTGAGCCTTTATGGAGACAGAGGAGGCGAAGTCAGAGACTGACCCCCCGAAAAACCCTGAAGAGGCTCGCAGCGTGCGGGGGACGCCGGCAGGAAACTCTTTGGCGATTAATTACCGCTGACGACGGGCCGTGGCCCTCGCGTGCTCCTGGCCGCTGGCGTCCCTCCCAGCGGCGCTTCGTCCCGTCCCGCTTCCCGCCGGAACTGCGACCCCCGCACCCCCCTTACTGCTTTTCCCAGCGCCTTGGCTGCCCCGCAGGGAGGACCCAGGACGCGCCCACCCCCCGCCGAAAAGCCCATTTAAGCCGAGACGCAGAGCAGGACGTTTAACTGGTTTATTGTGGGATGACTTCACCAGGAGCTTCTGAGGGACATCCCTGCGCTGGGGCCACCCTGGCGCTGGCGCCAGTTTGGGGGGTGTTTTGTGGCTTCCCGGGGTCATCCCCCCGCGCGCCCCGGTCGCTGGGGGGCAGTCCCCAAAAGGTGTTGGGAGGGGGGTGGCAGTGGGTGCTGGGGTGCCCCAGATGCCGGGGTCGCTGGGATGGCAGTGGTGTCCCCCCGGGTCATCTTAGGTCTCCCCTAGGCCCCTCCAGTTTCTCCCAGTCCTCCTCAGTCGCTCCCAGTCGCCCCAGCTCCATCCCCTGGTGGCATTTTTGCCCCCTGCCACGTCTGTTCCGGAGGACAACGGGGGAACAGGAATTGTCCTCATCCCATTCCTGGCACCGCAGAGGTCCCAGAAGATGCCGAGGGAGAATGGCGGCTCACGGGCATCCTCAGGCCACCCACCCGGGGACACCCCCGCCGCCACCGACATCCGAGCCTATTTTGGGGACCCCCACGTCCAGAAACCGGGCGTGGGCGTTGCCCTCACTCCGAGTGGGGACACTGGACGCTGCGGGAGACCGGGGCGGCGGCGGCGGCTTTCTGCAGGCGGTCGAGGCCGCGCAGGAGCCCCATCTTGTGCCGGATGGAGTGGTCCAGGTTGACGGTGACGCCGAGGAAGGCGCGGGCGTCGCGCGCGGTGAAGGGGAAGTCGCAGGCGAGGAAGGTCTGGAAGAGCTCGGCGTCCCCGTCCAAGCTGAGGGCGTTGTGCAGGGGCTGCCGCAGGGCGCTCAGCTCCCCCACGTTCTCCTGGAAGATGCTCCACAGGGATCGTGTGCCGAAATCCGGCGCCGGCTGGCTCTGCCAAGCGTCCTCCAAGCACTGCAGCACCCAGCTCAGCCGGCACGGCCACTGGTCGGCCAGCACCACCCAAGCGGCAGCGGCGCGGGGTGAGGGCGTGGCGGGGTCGCTGGCGCGGTGCAGGAGGAGCCGTAGGGTGATGGGGATGGTGTTGACGATGCGGCGGACGTGGGTGCCGTTGGTGGGGAGGTAACGGGCGAGAGCGTCGGCGCCGTCGTGGAGGCAGCGGAAAGCTTCGTGGATGCAGCGGACGGCTTCGGCGTCTGCCTCCCGCCGGCTGGGAACCGCCGGGGCGCCCCGGCACTTGGCTCGGCGGCGTTCCACGTTGCTGGTGATGATGCGGTACATGAGGTCCTCCCGTGTTTGGACGGCAGCTTCCAGGCAGCGCAGGCGGGAGCGGGCGCCCATCTCGGGGATGGAGAAGGGCAGCGTCACCGTCCGGTTGAGGTAGAGGTAACCGTTGTCGGCGAGACCCTTCATGCAACCGGTCTGCTCCAGGCAGGGGACGATGACGCTGGGGTCCACGGCCAGGATGAAGATGAAGGGGGTGTTGGCATCGGAGAGCAAGGTGTTCATGGCGTTGAGGACGCCGGCCACCTTCTCCGGGTAGCAGATGTCCAGGCTGGTGATCTCCAGCACCACGCGGAGCCGCCGGCGCTCAAAGATCTCCATGAAAGCCAAGAAGTCGACCAGCACCTCCACCTCGCTGCGGACCTTGCTCATGAAGCCCAGCTGGCTGGCGAACCTCTCGCTGTTGGTCAACCGCTCGATCTTCTGCTTCTCGCTGACCAACAGGTTCTTCAGGACGGAGAAAGCTCCCAGCGCCAAACTGGAACCGGAGAGCGAGGTGACGGCGCTGCCCACCACCTTCAAGGCGTGATGGTCCTTGATGCCGGGCACCAAGAGGGCCACCAGCAGGATGCTGAGGCCGGCGGCCAGGACGAAGAGCATCCCCCAGAGCTTGAAGCAGGTGCCCTTCTTGAGGACCCATTCCTTCTGGCTGAAACCGGAGGCGAAGCGGGGCCGGGTGCCCATGACGTGGTAGACGCTGAGGGGCAGAGCCCCAAAATGGTGTCGGACGCTGTCGCAGAGGGTGGTGACCAAACCAGCCCAGAGCTTGTCACAACCGGCGTATTGCCAGGCGCTGAAACGGATGAAGATGAACTCGATGTTCTTCCTCCTCAGGTGGCTCTCGGTGATGATGGGCTTGTAGAAGGCCAGGTACCAGAGGGCCAAGAGCAACCCCCAGCCCTCGGGGCTGCGCGGCTTCTGGTGGCTGCGGCGCAGCTCGGCCTCCTCCCGCTGTGCCATCTCCTCCCGCATGAACTCTGGGAAGGGGGACAGGGGTGAGGGAGCGGGGCGGTGAAGGTGGCCCGAGCCGTGGCGGGGGGCGGGTGTGAGGGGGACCCCGAATGTAGGGAGACGTGGGGTGGGTGCTCGTTCAGGAGGGACTTAGGGGGTGGGACGGGACAGAGCTGGGTGCTGGTGCCACGGGGGACCCCAGATCTGTAGAAGCAAATGAGGCGGTGGGATGAACAGCCGGGACCCCAAACGTGGGGGCAAGGAGGGGGCAGCAGGACGGACACCGCTGCCACGGGGACCCCGGATCCAGGGCGCAACGTGGGGGGGGACGCGGGCGCCGCGGGACCCCCGACACCCAGCTGGGGCCGGCTGGGAGGCTGCGGGGAGCAGGGCGAGGGGGCCCCGCGGCGGCGCGTGTCCCCACACCCACCGGTGACCCTGTCCAGCAGGGAGTAGAGGCGGTGGCCGCAGGGCGCGTAGAAGCCCACGGTGACGGGGGTGGCCGTGTGGCACAGCGTCTTGGAGAGGCAGCGGCAGTAGACGTCGTCCTCCGTCAGCGCCTCTGCGAGCGGGGGCGACACTGGGGGTGACCCTGCGCCCACCCCCGCGTCCGCAGGCACCCGGGGGGCCCAGCCGCCCCCCTCCTCCGTGGGGACGTGGGTGTGGGGCCACGGGGACACCAAATCCGGGCAAGGGCCCAGTTGGTAAGGTTCCAATTAACGTTGTGTGTAATTAACGCTGCGGGAAGCAGCGCTGATGGGTGCCAGGACCTGGGGATGGGATGGGATTGGGATGGGGATGGGATGGGATGGGGATGGGATGGGATTGGGATGGGATTGGGATGGGATGGGATAGGATGGGGATGGGATGGGATGGGATGGGATGGGATGCGGATGGGGATGGGATGGGGATGGGGATGGGATGGGGATGGGATGGGGATGGGATGGG
>NC_141586.1:250427-335427 GCF_036417535.1 Chlamydotis macqueenii | reverse complement strand
GTGCCCCTGTGGGGACCAGGTAGGGGACCTGGGTGACAAGGGGTCTGGGAGGGGTGGGAGGGCAGACTGGGACGGACTGGGACGGACTGGAGTGGGGAATAACCGGGACAGACTGGCCTGCTGGGTGCTGGGGACCGGGCTGCAACTGCTGTTGGGGAGACTGGGGAGCATGAGACAACCTGAACTGGGAGCACTGGGGGCCATGGGGTAGGCCATGGGACAGCCTGGACTTGGGATACTGGTTGCTATGGGACAGGCTGGACTGGGAGCACTGGTGGGACTGGGACATCCTGAGCTGGGGACTCCGGAAGAGTCTGTATGAGGGGCACAGGGTCAGCCAGGACTGGGGACACTGGTGACCGTGAAACAGCCTCTACTGGGGATACTGGTGGCCATGGGACAGCCTATACTAAAGACCCTGGGAGAACCCATACTGGGGAGACCAGTGAGTGTACCCCAGGCTGTACTGGGGACAGAGGGACAGCAAATACAGGGGACACTGGTTACCATAGTCCAGCCAATAATGGGGACACTGGTGACCCTAGCCCAGTCTGTACTGGGGACACTGGTCACTATAGCCAACCTATACTGGGGACACTGGTGACCCTAGCCCAGCCTGTACTGGGGACACTGGTCACTATAGCCGAGCCTGTACTGGGGACACTGGTGACCCTAGCCCAGCCTGTACTGGGGACACTGGTCACTATAGCCAAGCCTGTACTGGGGACACTGGTGACCCTAGCCCAGCCTGTACTGGGGACACTGGTCACTATAGCTGAGCCTGTACTGGGACACTGGTGACCCTAGCCCAGTCTGTACTGGGGACACTGGTCACTATAGCCAAGCCTGTACTGGGGACACTGGTGACCCTAGCCCAGCCTGTACTGGGGACACTGGTCACTATAGCTGAGCCTGTACTGGGACACTGGTGACCCTAGCCCAGTCTGTACTGGGGACACTGGTCACTATAGCCAAGCCTGTACTGGGGACACTGGTGACCCTAGCCCAGTCTGTACTGGGGACACTGGTCACTATAGCCAAGCCTGTACTGGGGACACTGGTGACCCTAGCCCAGCCTGTACTGGGGACACTGGTCACTATAGCCAAGCCTGTACTGGGGACACTGGTGACCCTAGCCCAGCCTGTACTGGGGACACTGGTGGCTGGGCCCCCACACCTTCTCCACCCCCAGGACACCCCCCACCAAAGCAACCCCAGGGCCACCCCCTTGGGGCCTCATCCTGCCCCATCCTCGTCCCCGTCCCCGTCCCGTCCCCGTCCCGTCCCCGTCCCCGTCCCGTCCCCGTCCTACCCCAGGCAGCGCCGCCGGCTCCATCCCCGGCCACCTCCGGCCACATCGGTCCCTGACGCCGACTCAGCGCCGGATTTATACGAGATGGGGGTGATCAGGATCCGGCCCTGCCGCTGCTGGGCCAGGGGAGGAAATAATTAGGTGTGGGGCGGGTCGAAATTCCGGCTGCGCCGGCGGGATCTTCTCCTGAGTCAGGGCCCAGCAACGCCCAGTCGGATCCAGTCCCACAGAGGGGCCGGGGCGTGGGGTGGGGTGGGGAGACGGGGCTGGGGACAGAGCCTGCTGGAGACGGGGGGGCGAGGGAGGGGTGAAGGAGACGCGGGGGGCACGGGGGGGTGTAGAGATTGGGGGGGGGAAATGGGGGGGTGTAGAGATTATGGGGAAATGGGGGGGTGTAGGGATGGGGGGCCATGGGGGGGTGTAGGGATGGGGGGGCCATGGGGGGTGTAGGGATGGGGGGACATGGGGGGTGTAGGGATGGGGGGCCATGGGGGGTGTAGGGATGGGGGGGACCATGGGGGGTGTAGGGATGGGGGGGCCATGGGGGGTGTAGGGATGGGGGGACATGGGGGGTGTAGGGATGGGGGGCCATGGGGGGGTGTAGGGATGGGGGGGCCATGGGGGGTGTAGAGATTGGGGGGGGGGAAATGGGGGGGTGTAGAGATTGGGGGGAAATGGGGGGGTGTAGGGATGGGGGGGCCATGGGGGGTGTAGGGATGGGGGGCCATGGGGGGGTGTAGGGATGGGGGGCCATGGGGGGTGTAGGGATGGGGGGCCATGGGGATGCAGGGATGGGGGGCCATGGGGGGTGTAGGGATGGGGGGGCCATGGGGGGTGTAGGGATGGGGGGACATGGGGGGGTGTAGGGATGGGGGGCCATGGGGGGTGTAGGGATGGGGGGCCATGGGGGGGTGTAGGGATGGGGGGCCATGGGGGCCATGGGGGGTGTAGGGATGGGGGGCCATGGGGGCCATGGGGGGTGTAGGGATGGGGGGCCATGGGGGGTGTAGGGATGGGGGGGCCATGGGGGGGTGTAGGGATGGGGGGACATGGGGGGTGTAGGGATGGGGGACATGGGGGGTGTAGGGATGGGGGGCCATGGGGGGTGTAGGGATGGGGGGCCATGGGGGGGTGTAGGGATGGGGGGCCATGGGGGCCATGGGGGGGTGTAGGGATGGGGGGCCATGGGGGGTGTAGGGATGGGGGCCATGGGGATGCAGGGAAAGGAGGACAGAGGGGATGGGGGGGCAGAGGAGAGAGAGGGGACGTGGGGGGCTGCAGGCAGAGCTACGGGGACAGCTGCTGCCCGTGGCATGGCCGTGCCACCACCACCCTGCCACCACCATCGCCGTCACCCGGCCATCGCCATCGCCGTCACCCTGCCATCGCCGTCACCCTGCCATCGCCGTCACCCTGCCATTGCCATTGCCATCACCCGGCCATCGCCGTCACCCTGCCATTGCCATCACCGTCACCCTGCCATCGCCGTCACCCTGCCATCGCCGTCACCCTGCCATCGCCATCACCCTGCCACCACCATCGCCGTCACCCGGCCATCGCCATCGCCGTCACCCGGCCGTCGCCATTGCCATCACCCGGCCATCGCCGTCACCCTGCCATTGCCATCACCGTCACCCTGCCATCGCCGTCACCCTGCCATCGCTGTCACCCTGCCACCACCATCGCCGTCACCCTGCCATCGCCATCGCCGTCACCCGGCCATCGCCATCACCCTGCCACCACCATCGCCGTCACCCTGCCATCGCCGTCACCCTGCCATCGCCATCGCCGTCACCCGGCCGTCGCCGTGACACCACCGCTTCCTGTGGCCAGTGGCTCCTGCCAGAGGATCCTGCTGGCCCCGGCACCGGTGACGCTGGTGGGCCACCCGCTCCGCCCGCTTTGCCACCCTGGCCAGGAAGGGGTTGGGGGTGGCGAGGGGACACGGCGGGGGGGGACAGGGCTGCGGTGACCTGGGGGCGCGGAGAGCACGAGGGGCACCCGGGCGCGGGGCCGCGGAGGGAGCTCAGGGGCCGGGGGCTGCGGGGTGGGGTGCCGGGGGTGCGTGGCTGGGTGCTGGGTGCCAGGGGAGGCTTGGCCCAGCTGCGGGCTGTGGTCCCAGTCCCAGTCCCAGTCCTAATCCCAGTCCCAATCCCAATCCCAGTCCCCGTCCCAATCCCAATCCTAATCCCAATCCCAATCCCAATCCCAGTCCCAATCCCAGTCCCAGTCCCAATTCCAGTCCCAGTCCCAATCCCAGTCCCAGTCCAGTCTCAGTCCCAGTCCCAATCCCAGTCCCAGTCCCGTCTCAGTCTCAGTCTCAGTCCCAATGCCAATCCCAATCACAGTCCCAGTCCCGGTCCCAGTCCAAATCCCAGTCCCAATCCCAGTCCAGTCTCAGTCCCAATCCAAATCCCAGTCCCAATCCCAGTCCCAGTCCCAGTCCAGTCTCAGCCCCAATCCCAATCCCAGTCCCAATCCCAGTCCAGTCTCAGTTCCAATCCAAATCCCAATTCCAATCCCAGTCCCAGTCCCAGTCCCAGTCCCAGTCCCAGTCCAGTCTCAGTTCCAATCCAAATCCCAATTCCAATCCCAGTCCCAATCCCAGTCCCAGTCCCAGTCCAGTCTCAGTCCCAGCTGTGTCACTGATCCCTGTCCTGGGCCCAGTCCCAGTGCGGAGCTGGGACCAGTCCAGGTCCCCAGGCAGTTCCTGGTCACGGCCCCACTCCAGGGTGGTGTCCCCAGGGTTGGGGGGAGTCCCCAGAGTGGGTGGGGGTCCCCAGGGTGGGAGGGGGTCCCCAGAGTGGGGGTGTCCCCAGGGTGAGGGTGTCCCCAGAGGGCGGGGGTCCCCAGGGTGAGGGTGTCCCCAGAGGGCGGGGGTCCCCAGAGTGGGGGAGTCCCCAGGGTGGGGTGTCCCCAGAGTGGGGGGGTCCCCAGGGTGGGGGTGTCCCCAGGGTGGGGGGGTCCCCAGGGTGGGGGGGTGTCCCCAGGGTGGGGGTGTCCCCAGAGTGGGGGAGTCCCCAGAGGGGGGGGGTCCCCAGGGTGGGGTGTCCCCAGAGTGGGGGGGTCCCCAGGGTGGGGTGTCCCCAGGGTGGGGGGGTCCCCAGAGTGGGGGGGTCCCCAGGGTGGGGTGTCCCCAGAGTGGGGGGGTCCCCAGAGGGGGGGGGTCCCCAGGGTGGGGTGTCCCCAGAGGGGGGGTGTCCCCAGAGGGGGGGGGTCCCCAGAGTGGGGGGTCCCCAGGGTGGGGGCTCCCCAGGGTGGGGGGGTGTCCCCAGGGTGGGGGGCTCCCCAGGGTGGGGGGGTGTCCCCAGGGTGGGGGCTCCCCAGGGTGGGGGTCCCTCGGCGCGCGGGTCCCTGTGCCCAGCCCCCGCCGCCAGGGGGCAGAGCGCACTCGCTGCCCGCCCTGCGCATGCGCCAATCCACCCCCCCCCGGCAGCGCGCGGCCCGCCATGCCGAGTGCGGGCACTTCCGGGTGGCGCTGCCACGTGACGCAGCGCTCACCCGTCATGTGACCGGCGGCGGCGCCGGGCAGGAGGTGCGAGATCCCCGGGGGGGGGCGGGGGGTCCGGGGGGCTGAGAGGGGTCATGGGGGGCTGGGGGGCCCTGTGGGGGAACCTGAGGGTCCTCGTGGGGCTGGGGGGGGTCTAGGGGGGCGATCTGGGGGTTTCCTTGGGTCTGGGGGGGTCTGGAGGGCCCTGAGGGGCTGGGGGGGGGCTGGGGGAGGGTCCGGGGGTCCCCTGGGGCTGCTGGGTACCCTGGGGGGTACTGGAGGGGGGGGCTGGGGTCTCCATGGGGCTAGGGGCATGGGGGGCTGGGGGGGGACACAGATACTCCAGCGCCCCCCCCCCCGCCAGCTTTGGGGCCACTGGGGGAGTGCTGCCCCCCAGACCCCTCCCCCAGCTGGGGCACTGGAGGGGTGCTGCCCCCCGGACCCCCCCCCAGCTGGGGCACTGGAGGGGTGCTGCCCCCCGGACCCCCCCCCCAGCTGGGGCACTGGAGGGGTGCTGCCCCCCGGACCCCTCCCCAGCTGGGGCACTGGAGGGGTGCTGCCCCCCAGACCCCTCCCCAGCTGGGGCACTGGAGGGGTGCTGCCCCCCGGACCCCTCCCCAGCTGGGGCACTGGAGGGGTGCTGCCCCCCAGACCCCTCCCCAGCTGGGGCACTGGAGGGGTGCTGCCCCCCAGAGCCCCCCCCCAGCTGGGGCACTGGAGGGGTGCTGCCCCCCGGACCCCCCCCCAGCTGGGGCACTGGAGGGGTGCTGCCCCCCGGACCCCTCCCCAGCTGGGGCACTGGAGGGGCGCTGCCCCCCGGACCCCTCCCCAGCTGGGGCACTGGAGGGGTGCTCCCGCCCCCCCCCAGGCCATGGCTGCCCCCCGCCCGCCCAGGGTGGTGCCGGGCGAGGCCTCCGAGAGCGACTCGGAACCGGAGCTGCTGGGGGGCGCGGCCCGGGGGGCCCCCGGGACCGGGCTGAAGGTGCCGGGCGAAGCCTCCGAAACCGAGGAGGAGGAGGAGGAGGAGGAGGAGGAGCAGCAGAGGCCGAAGACCCCGCCGGTGCTGGCGGAGGAGCCGGCGGCGGTTTGGGGGGGCGGCCGAGGGGACCCCTCGCTGATGCAGCAGCGGCTGCGGGCAGGGTCGGGGCGGCTGCGGGGCGCGGTGGGCAGCGCGCTGCGACAGAGCTACGGCAGCGCCGCCCGGCAGCTGGGGGGGCTCGGGGAGTCCCTGGGCCAGGCGCAGGCCGCCGCCGCCGCCGCCGCCCACTGCCTGCGCCTGGCCCGCCGCGACCTGCGCGCCGTGGCCGCCGCCGTCGACATCGTCACCGCCTGCCGCCTCCTGCCCGACATCCGCGGGCCGCTGCCGGCGCTCTGACCGCTGCCGGCGTCGCCGACGTCCCCGGGATCCGGCGTCCTCGTGGCGGCACCAGCACCGCGCACCCCGTGGCGGCGCGATCGCCGCCGGCGTCGTCGCCGCAGCGTCCTCCTGCGGGCGCGGTTGCGGCGGCGGCGGCAGGGAGCTGCGGCTGTGGCACCCCGCGCCAGCACTGAAGTCCTCTGTGCTGGTGGGGGGGGGGCTTTGGTGCCCGGCCCCCCCCGGGGTTTCCCTGCTGGGGTGACATCGTCACTGGCGGCCCCGTGGCCGCCTGCCCCCGTCACCGAGCTGCAGCCCCGGGCTGGCTCCATGCACCCTCGTCCCTGAACGCCGGCGCCTTCTGTGACGCGGAGCTGAATAAAGCGCTGGCGCTGGCGCAGCTGCGGCGTGGGGACAGCGCAGGGGGGACGGGGGCACCCCGGAGTGGCAGGCCGTGGGGGGGTCGGGGGGGGGCAGCGGTGTGACGTCATGGTGGCCCAGGGGACAGCACTGCGGTGGCCTGGGCTGTGTCCCGCGTCCCCCACGTCCGCCGGTGACGTCCCTGGTGCGTCGTGTCGCCGTCGTGTCCCTCCCACCGTGTCACAGCAGCAGGACACGGGGGGGGGACGCGGGGGGGGGGAGCACGCAGGCACGAGCCCCTCCAAAAAGCAGGACGCGCCGTGGGGACCAACCAAGGTTTATTTTGGGGGGGGAAACACGGGGGACACTCACCCCACGCCAGCGCTGTCACCTCCTGGGGCCCCCCCTGGGGGGGTCTCTGGGGGACAGCGCTGGGGGGGGGTCACGCGCAGGCGTCCAGGCTGTGCATGTACTCCTGCAGCGCCCGCAGCCGCGCATCGATCTCGGCCAGCTCGGCCGAGGGCTCCTCGTAGCGGTTCTCTGGGGGGGGGGGATGGGTTTTAAAAGGCCCCCACGGGGGCGGGGGGCACCCTGAAAGAGCCGGGGGGGGCTGGGGGAGGGACTCACCTTTATGCAGGCGCTTGCCAGCGGCGCTGCCCCCTGGCACCTTGCGGCGAGGGGCCTGGCGGGGGGGGGAGGACGTGGGGGTAGCACTGGTGGGGCATCCCCCCCCCCAAATGCAGCGGTCACCCCGCCTGGGGGTGCCCCAAGGAGAGAGGTGGGGGTCTGGGGGGGGGTCCCGGGGGTCTGGGCGGCCACTCACCATGCCGGGGGTGTTGCAGGACGAGGTGCTCAGGGGTCTGCGGGCGCAGGCCACCCTCCTGCCCCTGCCCGAGGGAATTGGGGGGGTTAAGGGGTGTCGGGGGGGCTCAGGTTGCCCGAGGTGGGGGGGGGACACCCACCCAGGCTTCCCCGCCCCCCCCCACGGTGGTTACCTGCGGGGAAGGGGCTGGGAGCGCTCATCGGCTTCGCTGCCGGAGCTCACCGCCGAGCGCCGGCTCTGGAAGCTCTCGGCTGCGGGGGGGGAAATGAGGGGTGGGGGGGGGTGAATCGGGGGGGGGGGCTCAGGAAAGGAGCCCCAGCACCCAGTGGGTGCCCCCCAGCCACCCCTCCGCGCGCCCCACTCACCCGAGGAGCTGCGCCCGCGGCTCCCGGCCGGGCTGGCGCTGCCGAAAGCTGCCCTGCGCCGCTGGCTGCACCCAAGGGAGACGGCGGTGAGGGCTGGGGGGGGACGGGGGCCCGAGGGGCAGCGCCCGCCGCAGCCCCGGGGGGCAGCGCTTTACTTTTTGAGCTCGGCCTCCTCCTGCCGGCGCCGGCGGGCTCTGACGAAGGCGGTGGGGTCGAAGCGGGGCCCTGGCACAGAGCAGAGGTGTCGGGGCGCGGAGGCGACGAAACACGGGGCGCGAGCGGCCCCGGGGCGGCCCTCACCTGCGGGCGACGGGGAGCGCGCCGGCGGCGGGGGGGGGCGGCCTCGGTCGCCCCGCCGGCTCTCCCGGGACGTCGAGCGCGGCCGGAGTCGGGGCGCGGAGGTGGAACGGCGCTCCGGGGGGCGGGGGGCCGTGCTGGTGGCTGTCCCGCGGCTGCGAGGGAACCGGCGCCGTGAGGGGGTGGTGGGGGGGACACCCCACCCTCACCGGGCTCCCCCCGGAGCCCGGCCTCACCCCCTCTGGCAGGAGGCCAGCTCGGCCGTCAGCCTCTTCACTTGGAGCTGCAGCCTCCGCTCCGCCGCCTTCGCCTCCGCCACCTGCGACAGCGCAGGGCCGAGAAAAGGTTCGCTGCGGCGCCGGCAGCCCCCCGGCCGCCCCGCTCGGCAGCCCCCCGGCCGCCCACCTCGGCGGCCAGTTGCCGGAGCTCCCGTTGGTGGCGGGCTTTCTCCCGCAGCCGCTCAGCCTCCAAATCCTGCATGACTCGCAGCAGCGCCGCCGCTTCTGCCGCCGCGCCGCCGTCCTTCTCCGCCCGCAGCGCCTGCAGCGCCGCCTCCGCTGCCCGCTTCTCCTCCAGCGCCCGCTGCAGCCTGGCGACGGGAGGGGAACGGGGTCGCTCCGGGCACCAGGCAGAGGCGGGGGATCTCCCGAGCCCTCCCCGGTGACACCGGCGTTGCTCACTTGTCCCGCAAGCGCCGGTTTTCGGGGTCCGGGCGACTCTCGCCGCGTCGAGCCCGGAGCTGCGCCGGCCCGTGCAGCGCGGCACCATCCAGCCTCCCCGCGTAGGGCAGCGGCAGCGGGTAGTGGATCCTGGACAGGGAGCGGGAAGCACGCGTGGAGGGGGGTGAGGCTGGTGCCCCCCGCCCGCCGTCGCACGTCCCCCACCCTTGATTGCCACCTGTCGAACTCGACGGAGTAGACGAGGATGAGGTAGCGCTTGGCGCCCAGCGGGGAAGCGGCAGGAGGCGAGCGCCGGGCGCACGTCCCCGCTTTCTGGCTGCGCAGGGTCTCCAGGTCGGCGTAGGTGAGCAGCTCCAGGCTGACAGAGCGGCCGGTCTGCGGAGGGGAAATGTGGAGGGGCTTCAGCGGGACGCCCCCTCCCCAAAACGCCGCGGGGCTGGGAGGGGAGCAGCGCCGGCCTCGCCTGCGTCAGCGCCGACTCCAGCATGCTGCAGAAGATCCCAAACTGCTTGAAATTCCCTGTTCTGCGGGTCAGGTCCTCGATGACTGCGGGAATTGGGGATGGGGGGAAGAGGGGTCGGTGTTTGTGGGGGGGGGGGTCCCCTCAGCTCCCAACCCTCCCTCGGGACTCACAGGCGGCGTCAAACTCCCCCCTCCACTGCTCGGCAGTGAGGTGAGCCTCCACTTCGACCCCCAGCCCCGAGGGGGCCAGGGTCAGCCGGACGGTGTGCCCCCCGTCTCGGAAGGCGCGGTCGGCCTGCACGCGCCGCGGCTCCTCCATGGCTCGGCGCGGGGGGGGCACCTCTGAGAGTCGGGGGGGGGCAACCCCCGGGAGATCGGGGGAGCGCACCTGGGAAAGGGGAGCCAGGCCCAAGGGGTGAGGGGTGGGGTGTGAGGGTGGATTTTGGGGCGGTGGGTGCATAGGGGGAGCAGAATTGCTGGGCGGTAGTTGGGGGGAGGGGGCGTCGATTTTGGGGGGAGGACGAGTGAGCCCTGCATAGCTGCTGGGGGGGGGTCCAGGGCTTTGAGGGGCCTGCTAGGGGGTGTAAGGGGGACCCCAGGGCTTGGGGGGGCTGCTGGGGGGTGTAAGGGGGACCCCAGGGCTTTGGGGGGGCTGCTGGGGGGTGAAAGCGGGACCTCAGGGCTTTGGGGGGGCTGTTGGGGGGTGTAAGGGGGACCCCAGGGCTCTGGGGGGGCTGTTGGGGGGTGTAAGGGGGACCCCAGGGCTCTGGGGGGGCTGTTGGGGGGTATAAGGGGGACCCCAGGACTCTGGGGGGGCTGCTGGGGGGTGTAAGGGGGACCCCAGGGTTCTGGGGGGGCTGTTGGGGGGTGTAAGGGGGACCCCAGGACTCTGGGGGGGGCTGTTGGGGGGTGTAAGGGGGACCCCAGGACTCTGGGGGGGCTGCTGGGGGGTGTAAGGGGGACCCCAGGGTTCTGGGGGGGCTGTTGGGGGGTGTAAGGGGGACCCCAGGACTCTGGGGGGGCTGTTGGGGGGTGTAAGGGGGACCCCAGGACTTTGGGGGGGGCTGTTGGGGGGTGTAAGGGGGACCCCAGGGCTTTGGGGGGGCTGCTGGGGGGTGTAAGGGGGACCCCAGGACTCTGGGGGGGCTGTTGGGGGGTGTAAGGGGGACCCCAGGGCTTTGGGGGGGCTGCTGGGGGGTGTAAGGGGGACCCCAGGACTTTGGGGGGGGCTGTTGGGGGGTGTAAGGGGGACCCCAGGGCTTTGGGGGGGCTGTTGGGGGGTGTAAGGGGGACCCCAGGACTCTGGGGGGGCTGTTGGGGGGTGTAAGGGGGACCCCAGGGCTCTGGGGGGGCTGTTGGGGGGTATAAGGGGGACGCCAGGGCTTTGGGGGGGCTGTTGGGGGGTGTAAGGGGGACCCCAGGACTCTGGGGGGGGCTGCTGGGGGGCGTAAGGGGGACCCCAGGACTCTGGGGGGGCTGTTGGGGGGTATAAGGGGGACGCCAGGGCTTTGGGGGGGCTGTTGGGGGGTGTAAGGGGGACCCCAGGGCTCTGGGGGGGCTGTTGGGGGGTGTAAGGGGGACCCCAGGACTCTGGGGGGGCTGCTGGGGGGTGTAAGGGGGACCCCAGGACTCTGGGGGGGCTGTTGGGGGGTGTAAGGGGGACCCCAGGACTTTGGGGGGGGCTGTTGGGGGGTGTAAGGGGGACCCCAGGGCTTTGGGGGGGCTGCTGGGGGGTGTAAGGGGGACCCCAGGACTCTGGGGGGGCTGTTGGGGGGTATAAGGGGGACGCCAGGGCTTTGGGGGGGCTGTTGGGGGGTGTAAGGGGGACCCCAGGGCTTTGGGGGGGGCTGTTGGGGGGTGTAAGGGGGACCCCAGGACTCTGGGGGGGCTGCTGGGGGGTGTAAGGGGGACCCCAGGGCTTTGGGGGGGCTGCTGGGGGGTGTAAGGGGGACCCCAGGACTCTGGGGGGGCTGTTGGGGGGTGTAAGGGAGACCCCAGGACTTTGGGGGGGGCTGCTGGGGGGTGTAAGGGGGACCCCAGGACTTTGGGGGGGGCTGCTGGGGGGCGTAAGGGGGACCCCAGGACTCTGGGGGGGCTGTTGGGGGGTATAAGGGGGACGCCAGGGCTTTGGGGGGGCTGCTGGGGGGTGTAAGGGGGACCCCAGGACTCTGGGGGGGCTGCTCTGAGGGGGCGGGGCTGTTCTGGGGGTACCGGGGGGCCCAGCCGCGGGTCAGACCTCTTCAGGCGGCAGATCCCAGGGGAAGCTCGGCCTGGGGGCGGCTGCTGGGGGCCGGAGAGCCCCCCCCGGACGGTTACCGGGCGGATCAGCCCGCGGGTGCCGGCGCCGGTCACTCACCGCCCGCCGCGGACCCGCTCCGCCTCAGCTGAAGCCCCACCCCCTTGGCAGCCCTGCCCCGCCACATTGGCTGGCCACGCCCCTCTCCGCCGTCTCATTGGCGCCCGCCGCCGCCCGTCACCTTACGCCCCAAGTGCTTCTGGGTTACCGTTAGCCACTCGGGGCGCTCCCTTGCCGCCCTTCACCTTCCCGCCACTATTGGCGGGCAGGCGGAGCCCGCCACTCACTTCCACGGTGCCATTGGTTGCTGCAGCCGTCAGTCATTCCCCCGCAGCCCCCCTCGGAGGGTATTTGGGCCCCTGGCCAGGCCCCCCCGCAGGCCTCGCCGCGTCGCTCCGCGCTCGGGCGGCCTCCCCGTGCACCCGGTGCGCCTGCGCGCAGGGCGCCCGCGCAGGCGCAGTGCCGCCCTCCGTTCCCTCCCGTGCTCCGGTGGCCGGTACGGGACTGAGCGGGGGGGGGCGGGGGCACACACAGGGGATGAGCCCCGGCCCGACCCTCTGAGGGGCTCCGTGAGGGGGCTGTGTTGGGGGGGGGGCTCTGACGGGACCCACTAAGGGGGCTTTGCTGGAGGTGGGGGCTCGGGGGGCGCCCGCAGGGGCCTGTGGTGAGGGGGGGCCCCTCTGAGGGGTCTTTACGAAGAGGGGACCCTCTGGGGGGGCGCTCCCCGGGGGGCCCTCTGAGGGGTCTTTGCGGAGAGGGGACCCTCTGGGGGGGCGCTCCCCGGGGGGGCCCTCTGAGGGGTCTTTGCGGAGAGGGGACCCTCTGGGGGGGCGCTCCCGGGGGGCCCCTCTGAGGGGTCTTTCTGGAGAGGGGACCCTCTGGGGGGGCGCTCCCGGGGGGCCCCTCTGAGGGGTCTTTGCGGAGAGGGGACCCTCTGGGGGGGCGCTCCCGGGGGGCCCTCTGAGGGGTCTCTGCTGGGGTTGGGGGCTCTGAGGGCGCTGTGCTGAGGGGGGGCGGACCCTCCGAAGGGCCCCGCGGAGGAGCCCCCGCAGAAGGGAGACCCCGGAGGGGTCCCGGCGGCCCCGGCCACGTCGCGGCGCCGGCGCTGGTGCTCCCTGTGCCAGCTGCCCAAGCCGCCCTGGGCCGTGGTGTGGGATTTCGGCGAAGCCGCCTGCCGCGGCTGCGTCAGCTTCGAGGGCGCCGATCGTATCGAAGCGTCGCTGGAGGCCGCTCGTCGTTTCCGGCACGGCCGCGCCGAAATCCGGCACCGCCGCGTCCTGACTCTGCTGCGCTCGCCCGAGGGGCTGAGCCGCCCCGAAGAGACGCCGGCCGAGCGCCGCGGCCAGCCGGTGCCGTGCCGCCGGGTGCCCGGCGGAACTGAGCGAAGCCGTGCGCGGTCGCGCTGAGGACTGGCCGGGAAAACCGCCGGCGGTGCGGGAACGCCTGGCCGCCCTTGCCGCCTGCGCTGCTTTCAACGTCCGTTTCCGCAAGGACCACGCCTTGGTGGGACGCGTCTTCGCCTTCCATGCTGCGCCCCGGCCCGGCTTCGAGTTGGAGTTGAAGCTCTTCGCCGAATACCCCTGCGGTTCCGGCAGCGTCTACGCCGGCGTGCCGGGAGCGGCGAAGCAGATGTTCCGGGATTGCCCGCGGGCGCCCGGCAAAACCGTCTCTTCGGGCGCGAAAAGCACCGCGGCGACGGCGACTGGCGCCTGCTGGGCGAGCTCTTCACCGAAGCCGTCCGCTTCTTCCGTCGCCCGCCAGCGCCCGAAGCTTTGCCGCGGCGGCACCCGGCTTCGCCGGAGCCGGCTGAAGGGCGACCGCGTCGGCAGCGCCCCCCGCGCAAAGCTTCTCCCGGGGAGCCGACCGGCGACGCCCGTCACCCGGCGGCGGCGGATTCGGGGGGGCTCGCGCTGCGGGCTGCGCCGGCGGCGGTTGGAGGGCTCCCGCTTCGTGCGGTGCCCCTCGGCGCCGGCCCACCGGTTCTGTTTCCCTTGCGCCCGTGGCGCCGGCGGGGCGGAGGCGCGCTGCCGCAGCGGGGGCCGCTGCCCCCCGGCCGGATCCAGCCGCCCCCGGGCTTTCCTGCGGGGGGGAGATCGCCGCCATTTTGGCCGGGGACGGGCGCGTCGGGAGGGAGCGGGACCCCTGAGGGACCCCTCGGCGAGGAGGGGGGGTGACAACGGCCCGGGGGGGGTGAGGGGAGGATTGGGGCGTGGGGGGGGGGGGTGCCTCAAAATTCTGGTGGTTTTTTCGGGGTTTTTGGTCAATAAAGTGCAGGTTTTTCAGGGGGGTGGTTAAGCCGTGGTTTGGGGGGGCGCTCTGAGGGGTGGGGGGGCAGTTTGGGGGGGGGGGGGGCGTCCCATCTCCCCACGCCTGCAGGGGCGGGGCCTGCGAAGGGGGCGTGGCGTAGAGAGGGGGCGGGGCCTGCCGGGAGACTTAGGCCGAGGTCCCGCCCCCTCCGCTCCGGGCGACGTCATAGCGGGGCGGGGCGGCGCGTGCGCAGGGGCGGGCGGAAGCCGCCGAGCGCGCGGGCGGCGGTGAGGGGCTGGGGGCTCCGTTGGGGGGGGGGGGGGGGGGGGGAGGCGGCTCTGTAGGGCCCTGCGAGGCGAGGGGCGTTCTGGGGGGGGCTTGGGGAGGGGTGGGCGCTGTACAGAGGCCCGCAGGCGGGGGGGGGGGGGTCTGTAGGGGCCAAGGGGGCAGGGGGCTCTGCAGGGGCTTTGTGGGGCCTGCAGGGCGGGCGGGGGGCTCTGTGGGGGCTGCAGGGCGGGCAGGGGGCTCTGTGGGGGCTGCAGGGCGGGCGGGGGGCTCTATAAGGGGCAGGGGGCTCTATGGGGGCTGCAGGGCGGGCGGGGGGCTCTGCAGGGGCTTTGTGGGGCCTGCAGGGCGGGCGGGGGGCTCTGTGGGGGCTGCAGGGCGGGCAGGGGGCTCTGTGGGGGCTGCAGGGCGGGCGGGGGGCTCTATAAGGGGCAGGGGGCTCTGTGGGGGCTGCAGGGCGGGCGGGGGGCTCTATAAGGGGCAGGGGGCTCTATGGGGGCTGCAGGGCGGGCGGGGGGCTCAATAGGGGCTCTGTGGGGGCTGCAGGGCGGGCGGGGGGCTCTATAGGGGCTCTGTGGGGGCTGCAGGGCGGGCGGGGGGCTCAATAGGGCTCTGTGGGGGCTGCAGGGCGGGCGGGGGGCTCTATAAGGGGCAGGGGGCTCTATGGGGGCTGCAGGGCGGGCGGGGGGCTCTGTGGGGGCTCTATGGGGGCTGCAGGGCGGGCAGGGGGCTCTATAGGGCTCTATAGGGGCTGCAGTGCGGGCGGGGGGCTCAATAGGGCTCTATAGGGGCTGCAGTGCGGGCGGGGGGCTCTATAAGGGGCAGGGGGCTCTATGGGGGCTGCAGGGCGGGCGGGGGGCTCTGTGGGGGCTCTATAGGGGCTGCAGTGCGGGCGGGGGGCTCAATAGGGCTCTGTGGGGGCTGCAGGGCGGGCAGGGGGCTCTATAGGGCTCTGTGGGGGCTGCAGGGCGGGCGGGGGGCTCTATAGGGCTCTGTGGGGCCTGCAGGGCAGGCGGGGGGCTCTATAGGGCTCTGTGGGGCCTGCAGGGCAGGCGGGGGGCTCTATAGGGCTCTATGGGGGCTGCAGGGCGGGCGGGGGGCTCTATAGGGCTCTGTGGGGCCTGCAGGGCAGGCGGGGGGCTCTATAAGGGGCAGGGGGCTCTGTGGGGGCTGCAGTGCGGGCGGGGGGCTCTGTGGGGGCTCTGTGGGGGCTGCAGGGCGGGCGGGGGGCTCTATAAGGGGCAGGGGGCTCTATAGGGGCTGCAGTGCGAGCGGGGGGCTCTATAGGGCTCTGTGGGGGCTGCAGGGCGGGCAGGGGGCTCTATAGGGCTCTATAGGGGCTGCAGTGCGGGCGGGGGGCTCTATAGGGCTCTGTGGGGGCTGCAGGGCGGGCGGGGGGCTCTGTGGGGGCTCTGTGGGGGCTGCAGGGCGGGCGGGGGGCTCTATAAGGGGCAGGGGGCTCTGTGGGGGCTGCAGGGCGGGCAGGGGGCTCTATAAGGGGCAGGGGGCTCTATGGGGGCTGCAGGGCGGGCGGGGGGCTCTATAGGGCTCTGTGGGGCCTGCAGGGCGGGCAGGGAGCTCTATAGGGCTCTGTGGGGGCTGCAGGGCGGGCGGGGGGCTCTGTGGGGGCTCTGTGGGGGCTGCAGTGCGGGCGGGGGGCTCTATAGGGCTCTATAGGGGCTGCAGTGCGGGCGGGGGGCTCTATAGGGGCTCTATAGGGGCTGCAGTGCGGGCGGGGGGCTCTATAGGGCTCTGTGGGGGCTGCAGGGCGGGCAGGGGGCTCTATAGGGCTCTGTGGGGGCTGCAGGGCGGGCGGGGGGCTCTATAGGGCTCTATGGGGGCTGCAGGGCGGGCGGGGGGCTCTATAAGGGGCAGGGGGCTCTATGGGGGCTGCAGGGCAGGCGGGGGGCTCTATAAGGGGCAGGGGGCTCTGTGGGGGCTGCAGGGCGGGCGGGGGGCTCTGTGGGGGCTCTGTGGGGGCTGCAGGGCGGGCAGGGGGCTCTATAGGGGCTGCAGTGCGGGCGGGGGGCTCTATAGGGCTCTGTGGGGGCTGCAGGGCGGGCAGGGGGCTCTATAAGGGGCGGGGGGCTCTGTGGGGGCTGCAGGGCGGGCGGGGGGCTCTATAAGGGGCAGGGGGCTCTATGGGGGCTGCAGGGCGGGCGGGGGGCTCTGTGGGGGCTCTGTGGGGGCTGCAGTGCGGGCGGGGGGCTCTATAGGGCTCTATGGGGGCTGCAGGGCGGGCGGGGGGCTCTATAAGGGGCAGGGGGCTCTATGGGGGCTGCAGGGCAGGCGGGGGGCTCTATAAGGGGCAGGGGGCTCTGTGGGGGCTGCAGGGCGGGCGGGGGGCTCTGTGGGGGCTCTGTGGGGGCTGCAGGGCGGGCAGGGGGCTCTATAGGGGCTGCAGTGCGGGCGGGGGGCTCTATAGGGCTCTGTGGGGGCTGCAGGGCGGGCAGGGGGCTCTATAAGGGGCGGGGGGCTCTGTGGGGGCTGCAGGGCGGGCGGGGGGCTCTATAAGGGGCAGGGGGCTCTATGGGGGCTGCAGGGCGGGCGGGGGGCTCTGTGGGGGCTCTGTGGGGGCTGCAGTGCGGGCGGGGGGCTCTATAGGGCTCTATGGGGGCTGCAGGGCGGGCGGGGGGCTCTATAGGGCTCTGTGGGGGCTGCAGGGCGGGCGGGGGGCTCTATAGGGGCTCTGTGGGGGCTGCAGGGCGGGCGGGGGGCTCTATAGGGCTCTGTGGGGGCTGCAGGGCGGGCGGGGGGCTCTGTGGGGGCTCTGTGGGGGCTGCAGGGCGGGCGGGGGGCTCTATAAGGGGCAGGGGGCTCTATGGGGGCTGCAGGGCGGGCGGGGGGCTCTATAAGGGGCAGGGGGCTCTATGGGGGCTGCAGGGCGGGCGGGGGGCTCTGTGGGGGCTCTGTGGGGGCTGCAGTGCGGGCGGGGGGCTCTATAGGGCTCTGTGGGGGCTGCAGTGCGGGCGGGGGGCTCTGTGGGGGCTCTATAGGGGCTGCAGTGCGGGCGGGGGGCTCTATAGGGCTCTGGGGGCTGCAGGGCGGGCAGGGGGCTCTGTGGGGGCTGCAGGGCGGGCAGGGGGCTCTATAAGGGGCAGGGGGCTCTATGGGGGCTGCAGGGCGGGCGGGGGGCTCTGTGGGGGCTCTGTGGGGGCTGCAGTGCGGGCGGGGGGCTCTATAGGGCTCTATAGGGGCTGCAGTGCGGGCGGGGGGCTCTATAAGGGGCAGGGGGCTCTGTGGGGGCTGCAGTGCGGGCGGGGGGCTCTATAGGGCTCTATAGGGGCTGCAGTGCGGGCGGGGGGCTCCATAGGGCTCTGTGGGGGCTGCAGGGCGGGCGGGGGGCTCTATAGGGGCTCTGTGGGGGCTGCAGGGCGGGCGGGGGGCTCTATAGGGCTCTGTGGGGGCTGCAGGGTGGGCGGGGGGCTCTGTGGGGGCTGCAGGGCGGGCGGGGGGCTCTATAGGGCTCTGTGGGGGCTGCAGGGCGGGCGGGGGGCTCTGTGGGGGCTGCAGTGCGGGCGGGGGGCTCTATAGGGCTCTGTGGGGGCTGCAGGGCGGGTGGGGGGCTCTATAGGGGCTCTGTGGGGGCTGCAGGGCGGGCGGGGGGCTCTATAGGGCTCTGTGGGGGCTGCAGGGCGGGCGGGGGGCTCTATAGGGGCTCTGTGGGGGCTGCAGGGCGGGCGGGGGGCTCTATAGGGCTCTGTGGGGGCTGCAGGGCGGGCGGGGGACTCTGTAGTGGGCAGGGGGCTCTATGGGGGCTGCAGGGCGGGCAGGGGGGCTCTGTGGGGGCTCTATAGGGGCTGCAGTGCGGGCGGGGGGCTCTATAGGGCTCCGTGGGGGCTGCAGGGCGGGCAGGGGGCTCTATAGGGCTCTGTGGGGGCTGCAGGGCGGGCGGGGGGCTCTATAAGGGGCGGGGGGCTCTATGGGGGCTGCAGGGCGGGCGGGGGGCTCTGTGGGGCCGTGTGTAGGGAGCAGGTGGGGCTCTGTAGGGAGTGGAGGCCCTGTGGGGCCGGGTGGGGGGTTATGGGCTCCCACAGGGGAGTCGGGCGGGGGAGAAGGGGCGCCCGCGGGGGTGGGAAGGTTTGGGGGGCGCGGGGTTGGCGAGCAGTGGGTTCTGTGGGGACTGGGGCTGCGTGGGGAGAGAGTTCGGTGGGCTGAGCGTGGCGGCGGGGCCTGGGGCAGGCACTGCACAGGGGTCCAGGCGGGGGGGACGTATGGGACGTCTGGGGGGGGGGGGCACCCTGGGGTTCCATGGGGCGCTGCAGGGACAGAGGGAGTCTCCCAGGGGCCGTGTGGGTGTCACAGGAGCTGTACGGGGGGTCCCTGGGGCGCGTAGAGCACCCTGGGGCTGTATGGGGCATCGCAGGGGGTGTAGGGGGATCCTGGGGCTGTGTGGGGCATCGCGGGGGGCGTATGGGGCATCGCGGGGGCTGCATGGGGCGTTTTGGGGCTGTATGGGGCATCGCAGGGGCCGTATGGGGCATCCCTGGGGCGCGTAGAGCACCCTGGGGCTGTGTGGGGCATCACAGGGGCCGTATGGGGTGTTTCTGGGCCGTATGGAGCATCGCAGGGGGCAGAAGGGGCATCACGGGGGCTGTATGGGCCATTGCAGGGGCCAGAGAGGGGATCCTGGGGCTGTGTGGGGCATCACAGGGGCCGTATGGGGCATCTCTGGGGCGTGTAGAGCACCCTGGGGCTGTGTGGGGCATCGCGGGGGGTGTAGGGGGATCCTGGGGCCGTATGGGGCATCGCGGGGGCCGTATGGGGCATCCCTGGGGCGCGTAGAGCACCCTGGGGCTGTGTGGGGCATCGCGGGGGGTGTAGGGGGATCCTGGGGCTGTGTAGGGCATCGCGGGGGCCGTATGGGGCGTTTCGGGGCCATATGGAGCATCGCAGGGGGCAGAAGGCGCATCACGGGGGCTGTATGGGCCATTGCAGGGGCCAGAGAGGGGATCCTGGGGCTGTGTGGGGCATCACAGGGGCCGTATGGGGCATCTCTGGGGCGTGTAGAGCACCCTGCGGCTGTGTGGGGCATCACAGGAGCAGTATGGGGCATTTCTGGGCCATACAGGGCATCGCAGGGGGCGTAGGGGGGATCCTGGGGCCATATGGGGCATCGCAGGGGGCCGTACGGAGCATCCTGGGGCTCTATAGGGCATCGCAGGGGCCATATGGGGCATCCCTGGGGCGCGTAAACTGTCCTGGGGTTGCACAGGGCATCGCAGGGGCCGTATGGGGCGTTTCTGGGCCGTATGGGGCATCCTGGGGATGTATCGGGCATCACGGGGGCCGGATAGAGCATCGCAGGGGGCGCAGGGGGGATCCTGGGGCCGTATAGGGCATCGCAGGGGCCGTATAGAGCATCCTGGGGCCGTACGGGGCGTCGCGGGGCCGTACGGGGCGCCTCCGGGCTGTGTGGGGCGTATGGGACCCTACAGAGCAGGCCGGGTGCCTCCTGGGCCCCTCGGGGCTGCGTGGGAGGGCGCTGGGGGTCCTGCGGGGCCCCGCAGGGTGTGATGTGGGGCCGCTGTTCCCCCCCCCAGGGCGAGGACGATGGCGGGGCCAGCGGGGGGCGAGGACCCCAGCCCCCGCATGAGCGTGGCCTCCCAGTTCTTCAGCGAGGAGGAGTGCGGCAGCGACGGCATGAGCACCTCCGAGCGGGTGGGGATCCCGTGGGATCGGGGGGGGGCTGGGATCCGCTGGGGGGGAAAGAGGGAGCGATGGGATGGGGGGGGCGGCAGGAGCCCCAGGATCCGGCAGGGGGAAGGGAGGATCCCCGGGGTCCGGGCTGGGGAGGGGGCAGGATCCCTGGGATCTGGAGGTGGGGGGATCTCTGGGGTGCACCAGGGGGGAGGGGACAGGGCAGGGTCCCTAGGGTCTCCGGATGGGGCGGGGGGGCAGGTTCCTTGGGAGCGGGGAAGGGGGGGGTGGATCCCCAGGACGGGACGGGGGGCAGGGTCCCTGGGATCGATTTGGGGAGGGGGGGGTCAGGATCCCTGGGATCCACTGTGTGTGTGGGGCAGGATCCCCCCACCTCTCCCCCAGCGTCTGGTTCTGGGGCCCTCCAAGGGGCCGTGGTGGCTTTGGCCGAGGCGGGGGAGGGGGGGATCCAGTCCGGGGACGCGGCGGTGGCCGTGCGGGGGGAGGGGACGCGTGGGGACGCCCCCCCGCCGCGCCCCCCGGGCTGAGCCGGGCCCCGCAGGTGGTGGATCTGCTGAACCAGGCCGCCCTGATCGGCAACGACTCCAAGATCAGCATCCTCAAGCAGGTGAGCTGGCGGCCGCATCCCGCGCGGGGGGCAGCGCGGGGGGGGCGCGGGGGGCGCGGCGGCGGCGAGGGACAACGGGGGAAGCTGGCCTCGTCCCCCGCGTGCCCCACGGCGGCCGTCTGTCCCCTCAGGTGCAGGAGCTGATCATCAACAAGGACCCCACGCTGCTGGACAACTTTTTGGACGTGAGCGGGGCAGGGGGAACGGATCCGGGGAGGGGGCTGGGATCGATCCGGGGGGGTTGGGATGGATCCAGCTCAGTGCTGAGCCCCCCCGCCGCACCGTGTGCCCCCCTCCCCGCAGGAGATCATCGCCTTCCAGGCCGACAAGTCCATCGAGGTGCGGAAGTTCGTGGTGGGCTTCATCGAGGAGGCCTGGTAAGGGGGGGCTCAGCACCCACTTTGAGGGGGGTGAGCGTCACCCTGGGGGGAGGTGGTGGGTGCTGAGCACCCGCTCTCGGGCCCTGGGGACGCTCAGCGGTCTCCCCCGTGTCCCAGGGGACGGAAGTTGCCCCATCCGAGCTTTTGGGAACGCGGGCAGGAGGAGATGCGGGTGCTCAGCACCCGCTTCTCCCGGGGGCCATCTCGTGGGTGGGGGAGCAGCTGTTTGTGTGGGTGTGTGCCCCCCCCCGTTTGTGTGTCCCCCCCAGCAAGCGGGACATCGAGCTGCTGCTGAAGCTCATCGCCAACCTCAACATGCTGCTGAAAGACGAGAACGTCAACGTGGTGAAGAAGGCCATCCTCACCATGACCCAGCTCTACAAGGTGGCCCTGCAGGTGAGGGTGCTCGGGGCGCCCGCGGGCGCTGGGCGCATCGCCCGGGCGAGGTTTAACCCCTCCTTCCCCCGCGCGCAGTGGATGGTGAAGTCAAAGGTGATCAGCGACCTGCAGGAGGCTTGCTGGGAGATGATGACGGCCATGGCCAGCGACATCATCCTCCTCCTCGATTCGGATAACGACGGCATCCGCACCCACGCCATCAAATTCGTGGAGGGGCTCATCATCACCCTGTCGCCCCGCATGGCCGACTCCGACGTCCCCAAACGTCACGAGAACGACATCAGCCTGGAGCGCATCCCCAAGGACCACCCCTACATCAAATACAGTGAGGCCGGCGGATGCGGGGCGGCGGGGTCCCCTCCGAGAAGGGGAGGGCGCGCCCGGCTGAGCGTCCCCCCGCGTCCCCCGCAGACGCGCTGTGGGAGGAAGGCAAGGCCGCCCTGGAGCAGCTCCTCAAGTTCATGGTGCACCCGGCCATTTCCAGCATCAACCTGACGGCCGCCTTGGGCTCCCTGGCCACCATCGCCCGCCAGCGGCCCATGTTCATGGCCGAGGTCATCCAAGCCTACGAGACCCTCCACGGTAAACGCCGCCTCGCCGGCTGTCACCGTCGCCCGTGGGAGCGCGGGGGGAGCGTCCCTGGCGCCGTCCAGTCCCCGCAGCGCTGGCGGGTTGTGGGGTCGTGGCGGGGTCCCGGGTGGGACCCGCTCCTCCGGGGAGTCCTGGATCCCCAAGGTCCCCGCGGCCACCTCGCGTGGGGCCGGGGACCCGAACGTCTGCAGCCCCGCTTCCCGAGCGCCCCTCTGCCGTCTCCGAGCGCCCGGGCTCGCCCCAGCCTCTTGCGGGCAGCGCGCCCCCGTGCCACCCGAAGCGCGCTGTCCCGCGTCCCTGACGCGGTGTCCCCCGTCCTCCCCCTGTCTGCAGCCAACCTGCCCCCGACGCTGGCCAAGTCGCAGGTGAGCAGCGTCCGTAAGAACCTGAAGCTGCACCTCCTGAGCGTCCTGCGGCACCCGTCCTCGGGGGACTTCCAGCCCCAGATCACCACCCTCCTCGTCGACCTGGGCACCCAGCAGGCTGAGATCGCCCGCAGCATGCCCAGCCCCCGCGACGCCCGCAAACGGCCCCGCGACGAGCCCGACGCCGCCCTCAAGAAGATGAAGATCGGTGAGACCCCCCCCGAGGTGTCGCCGTCGTCCCCTCCTGCGCGGCGCTACGCGCCCTCGAGGCCCTGCCAGCTCCCTCTGGGGCACTAAACGCCCCTCAGGTCCTCTCGGTGCCCCTCGGGGTCCTCCCAGTCCTTCCCGAGGTCTTCCCAGTCCCTGTCTGGTCGCGCCGCGGGGGGTGATGGCATCAAACAACCCCCGAGTCTTCCCGGCGCCCCTCAGGGTCCTCCCCGTGCCGTCCCGGGGAAGGGCGGCGACGTTAAGCACCCCTCAGGTCCTCCCAGTCGTCTCCTGGGGACCGTCGGTGGCCCAAGAGACGCCCCCCGCCCCGCGTCCTCCCTTTGGCTCCCTTTGTGGGGCCCTGGCTTCTGGGGGACCCTGACCCCCGTCCTGGCAGAGCCTCCCCTGGGCGAGGACGACGAGGACAAGGACTTGGAGCCGCCGACGGTGGCGACGGCCAAAGTGACCGTTCAGGCCAGCGTCCCCTCGGACACGGACATCACCGCCGAGTTCCTGCAGCCGCTGCTCACCCCGGAGAACGTCGCCAACCTGGTCAGGGGACGGGGGCGGCGGCGGGGGGCGCGGTGTTTTTGGGGGGGCTCTGACGGGGCTTTCCCCCCGCTTTTGCAGGTGCTGATCAGCATGGTGTACCTCCCCGAGGCCATGCCCGCCTCCTTCCAGGCCACCTACACCCCCGTGGAGTCGGCCGGCACCGAGGCGCAGATCAAGCACCTCTCCCGGCTCATGGCCACCCAGATGACGGCGGCGGGGCTCGGCCCGGGTGAGCGGGGGCTGGTGGGCGCGTGCGCGTGCTCGCCTTTCCCTCCGCGGCCGCGCCTTTTTGGGGTGCTCGCCCACCCGCCCGTCCCCGTTTGCCGTGGATGGGCGGAACGCGCCTCGCTCGAGAGAGAGGAGCGGCGATACGTTTTGTCGAGGTAAAACGGGGACTCGACGGAGTTTGAGAAGTCGGATGGGACTGAGCGAAGTTTAACAGCGGGTTTGTCACCGCAGTCGGGCAGCAAGCTCCTCCACGCAGCGCGGCAGCAAGGAGCAGGCGTTCTTTATCGCGGCGCCGGGCGCACGGGGGGTCGCCGCACCCGGCCTGCGTGCGGGTCTGGAAATGCGGGCAGAGTCTGTTTAGTGATCTCATGCAGAAGCGTTAATAACTTCCCAAACGCTGACACGTGATCATCAGTTTTCCCAGAAATCATTCTCGTATTCCCCACCCACTTGCGCGTGCTCGGGCTTTTGAGTCGAGGGTCTTCTGGTGGTCCCGGGGTCGTCGGAGCGCCCCCTCCTCAGGTTCGCTGCTGGAAGCCCTCCTTAAAATCTCCATCCGCGGTCTTGGGAACAGGTCGCGTTGTCCTGGATTTGCTGGCTCCAGCGTGCCGCGGGGCTCAGGGCCCGTCCCCACAGCTGGGGTTTGAGGCCCACCTTTGTTGTACCCCCGTTCTGAATTCCCCCGGACGCGCTGGGCCGGCTGCTGACGGACGAGATGTTGTCACAGCTCTGAGACTCCCCGTTCCCTCTCAGGACAAATAGATTTCGTATAAAATTTAACCTATGTGACATCGGTTCTAGAGTCAGCAAGAATCACCTCATGTTGATATTTCGTTTTCAAAAATCGTATTATTCTAAAATTATACTGATTAAGCATTTTATGTCATGTAACAGTTCCCCCCTTTGAGACTTATTTAATTTTTTCAGGAAGTCTCATTTACTTAGAACTGATCTCTATCATCAGTAAAACAAAAAGTATTATTACCACTACTACTGAAATTCCTTTGATAGATTCCATATTTTGATATGATTTTGTGTAATTCATTAAAAATGAGAGAGCGTTAAAGGTCTTGGTTTTTTTAGAAATCCATTGTTTCTGTTCTGGGGACGGTGCTTCCTTGATGCTCAAATAATGAATCCAAGAATCGATATCTTCCAATTTAAGGGCTGTAGATGTTGTTAGAAGCACCTGATCTGGTTCTTTCCATTTTTGTTGAAGAGATTGCGATTCCCAAATTTTCAGGGACGCGTGATTTCCTGTTTGAAAACTGAGAACTGGGGAATTTAAAGAAAGAGGCTCCGTGGCAGTTCCCTGTCCTTTTAAAGCACTCAGAGTTCTTCCGAGGGAGATCAAATACAATTTCACTTCATTATCCCCAGGAACAGTCAAATTTTGGACAAGGGTGGGAGTCTGATCGGGCTTTCCACACGTTAACTCCTGTGGACTAATTGTAGTCTGAGTCCTGGGTTGAATCCTCAGTCTCAAAAGTGCTTCAGGAGGAGCACGAGGCCGTTTTAAAGACGTTTCCTGACAAATTTTGCTGATCTGTTAGAATCTGGCCTTCAAGGAGTGTGTAAATCCAGTTGAATTCCCAGAATTTTGCTCAGTGTTTGAATAATCTCAGCTACAAAATGAGGAGCCCTGTTCTTTTGGGGATTCCAGACCGTGGTATTATTTCTTTTAGCAGATGTTTAGCCGCCTCTCTTGCCTATTGGTGCGACAGGGAACAACTTCTGGCCGTATCTACTGATACCGGTAGATCTCTGTTTCCATTTTGTCGTGGCGATTCTGAAAAATCAGTCTGCCAATAATTTCCAGGCGGCTTTTCTTTATATGTGGTTCCCCGTGGTGGTTGTTTAAGATTTCTAGGGTTATTCTTTAAACAAATCTCACACTTTTTCTTGCTGATTTTAACTTTGTCATCCTAACACTGATCACCCGTCTGCTTAAATCGCTGAACATTGCCTCTGTTTCCGGGGGAACTTCTCTATGTTTCTAGCATCGACTGAGGTGAGACCACAACTTGATTTTTAGGAGAAATCATCCATCATTTTTCATTTTTATTTGATTTAAGTGATTTAGCTAGTTCTAGATCAGCCTTGCCGTCATTTGGGGTTTGTTGTTCGAATCTCATTTCTTTAGCTGCTTTATTGCCAAGATGCCTTTTTCTGCTACTCCTCCGCCGTTTGATCGGCTAATCTATTTCCAGTGTTTGCTGGGGAATTCCCAAATCGGTGGGCTCTGCAACGCGTAATTGCAACTTCTTTGGGTTTCTGCACCACCCGGAGCAAGGGCAGGATTTCTTCTCGGTGTTTGATGGATGTTCCTTGTGCTGTCAGCATCCCTCTCTCTTTCCACGTGGCTTCCCGGGCATGTACCACTCCAAAAGCGTGCTTCAAACCAGTCCATATATTCACTCTTTTATCTTCTGCCCATTTTAGGGCTTCTGTGAGGGCTGTTGGCTCAGCCTTTTGTGCCGAGGCGTTCACTGGGAGCGGCTTTGCACCAATAACAGTTTGTTGTTGTTATTGCATAGCCAGCCAGTCTTGTTCCGTTTCTCACGGGCTGCTTCCATCAGTACGTATCTCCAGTTCTGGGTCAGGTGTACGTTCACTCTTCTGCTATGGAATTTAAAAGGTGGCAGGATTTATTGTCGTAGTTGTTTTCAATTCAACATCATCTTGTTCCAACAGGACAATGTGATGTTTGAGCGTCCTGCTTGCGGATAGCCAGTCTCCTCCTTTCTGTTCCACAACAGAAAGTACCACATGCGGAACATAAACTGTGATTCGTTGTCCCGTCGTCAGCTTACGAGCTTCTTAAGTCAGGAGGACAGTTGCTGCTACAGCCCATAGACAACCTGGCCATCCTTGGCTAACGCTGTCCAAATGTTTGGAGAAATAACCAACCGGTCATCTCCCTTCTCCAGTGCTCTGAGAAAGGGCTGAAAGAGCCAAGCATGTCTTTCATGCGCAAACGGTTCAAAGGGTTTGGTTAAATCCGGCAGCCCCAGAGCAGGAGCAGACATCAGAGCTGCCTTCACATTCTGGAATGCCTTTCGAGCTCCAGGTCCCCACACGCGGGGTCCCTCCCCGGATTCCTTTAATCCCCAGGTGACCCCAGCCAGCCATTCCCAGAAATGTTCGCAGCTCCTTGGCTCCTTCTGGCTCCGGCATTTGACAAATCGCCTCCTTTCTCTCGTTTCCAAGTCGTCTTTGCCCCTGCGTAATCTCAGATCCCAAACACACGGCAGTCTCTTTGCCAGTCTGGGCTTTCCTCTTGGAAACTCTGTCACCGCCTGGGCCCAAAACCACTTGTGATTTCCTTTAAAGCTGTCAGCAAGGCCTACGGGTTGGCCGCTACAGACTGATGATCCCGAACGATTCAATTTATTGCTGTTAAATCTTGCACTGACCCATATTGCTCACCTCCGGCTTTTTCACAGGTAAAACGGGACGGGAGTACCGAATTCTGATTCCCGTTTGACTAGTAGTCGATATTTTAAAAATTTTTCAATTATTTTCTGAAGGCCTCTGCTAGCTTCCTATTTTAAAGGGCACTGGTTTTGTCTTGGCAGTTCAGCGCCTTCCTTTAGAAAAGGAGCTTGGAGCCAAGAGCCGTCCAGCTCGCAGGTTCACCCCGAGGACGCGAGGCCGGTCGCTCCTTCGCCCGAACCGCGGCGGAGGAGTCGATACCGGTTGTTCTGTTTCAGGCGTGGAGCAGACGAAGCACCTGAAAGAGGAGCTGAAGGAGGAGAAAGCGGCCAAGCCGGAGAGCGTGGTGATCAAGCGGCGGCTGTCAGCGCTGGCCCAGGGCCAGGCCATCTCGGTGCTGGGCGCCCAAGGCTCGGCCGCCAACCTCCTGGAGGAGGAAGCGCCCCAGACCAAACGTCGCCCTGAACCCATCATCCCAGCCACGCAGCCCCGGTGAGCCCCGCTGCCCCCACGGGGGAGCACCCGTGAGTGCTGACGGACCCTTTCTTACTCCCCCCCCAACTTCTCCCCCTCCAAGGCTGGCGGGCGCCGGTGGCCGCAAGAAGGTTTTCCGCCTGAGCGACGTCCTCAAGCCGCTGAGCGACGTGCAGATGGAGAAGCTGAAGCTGAGCGCTGTCAAGCGCATCCTGCGTGCCGAGCGCGCCGTCGCCTGCAGCGGGGCCGCCCATGTACGCTTGGCACCCCCCCTCGCGTTGGGGTGAACCGCCCCTCAACCACCCCAAACCTCAGCCAGACCCTCTCGTCCCGTAGGCCCGCGTGAAGATCTTGGCCTCGCTGGTGACGCAGTTCGAGGTGCCGCTGAAGAGCGAGGTGCTGACCTTCATCCTGGACGACATCCGCGGCCGCCTGGACCTGGCCTTCGCCTGGCTCTTCCAGGAGTACAACGCCTACCTGAGCCACTCGCCCGCCGGCAGCCTGGAGCGCTACGACGAGTGCCTCATCGGGCTCCTCGCCGGCCTCCAGGAGAAGCCCGACCAGAAGGACGGGTAGGGACCGTGCCACCGGGGAGGGGACAGCGCCACCAGAGAGGGCGCGGTGCCACCAGCTGCTTCGGCAGGCTCCGGAGAGCCGGCACAACGCCAGGCACGGCTCTCGGGCCGTGAACATCCCTCCAGACGGTCCCCAGGGTTGCCCACGTCTGTCCCCACTCTGGTGACGTCCGTTTCCCGCAGGATTTTCACCAAAGTGGTGCTGGAGGCGCCGCTGATCACCGAGAGCGCGCTGGAGGTCATCCGCAAGTACTGCGAGGACGAGGTGGGGACACGCGGGGTTGGGGACACACGGCGTTGGGATCACGCGAGGTTGGCGACGCAAGGATGAGCCCCGCCGTCCCTCACCGCTGTCCCCACCGCAGAGCCGGACCTACCTGGGCATGTCCACGCTGCGCGACCTCATCTTCAAGCGGCCGTCACGTCAGTTCCAGTACCTCCACGTCCTGCTGGACCTCAGCTCCCACGAGAAGGACAAGGTACCGGCACGGGGCTCGGCCGCCGGCGCCCCAGGGGACACTCCCGTCCCCGCGCCGGTGACACGGGGCTGTCCCGCAGGTGCGGCAGCAGGCCCTGCTCTTCATCAAGCGCATGTACGAGAAGGATCAGCTGCGGGAGTACGTGGAGAAGTTTGCCCTCAACTACCTGCAGCTCCTGGTGCACCCCAACCCGCCCTCCGTCCTTTTTGGGGCCGACAAGGACACGGGTGAGTTTTGGGGACCGGGTGGCGCCCGCTGAGGGGGCTCCTTGGGGCTCCGGTGACGCCGTGTGTGACGCAGAGGTGGCGGCGCCGTGGACGGAGGAGACCATCAAGCAGTGCCTCTACCTCTACCTGGCGCTGCTGCCCCACAACCACAAGCTCATCCACGAGTTGGCCTCCGTCTACACCGAGGCCATCGCCGACATCAAGCGCACCGTCCTGCGCGTCATCGAGCAGCCGGTGAGACCCGCGAGGGCTGAGGGGACGCGGTGGGACAGAACGGGGACGCGATGGCCCGGTGACGCCGGCGATGGCTCTCCCGTAGATCCGCGGGATGGGGATGAACTCGCCCGAGCTGCTGCTGCTGGTGGAGAACTGCCCCAAGGGAGCCGAGACGCTGGTGACGCGCTGCCTGCACAGCCTGACGGACAAAGGTAGGGGACGGAGGGGACGCGGCGGGGTGGCACGCGCCCCGCGGTGACGTGCCACCCCCTCCTGGCAGTGCCCCCCTCGCCCGAGCTGGTGAAGAGGGTCCGCGACCTCTATCACAAGCGGCTGCCGGACGTCAGGTTCCTCATCCCTGTCCTCAACGGGCTGGAGAAGGTTGGAGTGTCCCCTCCCCTTGTGTCCCTTCCCCTTGTGTCACCTCCCCTCCTGTCCCTTCCCCTGTATCGCCTCCCCTTGCGGGGACTGAGCGCTGCCGTTTTGGGTGCAGAAAGAGGTGATCCAGGCGCTGCCCAAACTCATCAAACTCAACCCCATCGTGGTCAAGGAGGTCTTCAACCGCCTGCTGGGGACGCAGCACGGTAGGGGACGGGGACAGCCTGGGACGTGTGGCAGCCCCGGGGTGGGACACGGAGCCTGGCGCCTCCTCGGGGACAGTCCCAGTGCTCGCTCTGGGGACATGGGACCTCCTTGGGGTGGGACTTGGGATCTCCCGGGGGTGGGACACCATGGAGCATCCCTGGGGACAGTCCCAGTGCTCGCTCTGGGGACATGGGACCTCCTTGGGGTGGGACTTGGGATCTCCCGGGGGTGGGACACCATGGAGCATCCCTGGGGACAGTCCCAGTGCTCGCTCTGGGGACATGGGACCTCCTTGGGGTGGGATGTGGGACCTCCTTGGGGTGGGATGCCGTGGGACACCACTGGGGACAGTCCCAGTGCCTGCTGTGGGGACGCGGGACCTGGCACCTGGACCCTGTCCCCACCCCAACCTCCTGAGGGACGAGGACACCCCCCGCCCCCACTGTCCCCTCACAGGTGACGGCGCCTCGGCCGTGTCCCCGCTGAACCCGGGGGAGCTGCTGGTGGCCCTGCACAACATCGACTCCTCCAAGTGCGACATGAAGTCCATCATCAAGGGTGGGTGCCGCGGGGTGGGGTGGGGAGGGGACACCGCCCGGCGCCGCTCGGGGACGGGGAGCTGACGCCCTCGTGTCCCCCCCCGGTGAACCTGGCAGCCACCAACCTGTGCTTCGCCGAGCGCAACGTCTACACCTCGGAGGTGCTGGCGGTGGTGATGCAGCAGCTGATGGAGCAGAGCCCCCTGCCCATGCTGCTCATGCGCACCGTCATCCAGGCGCTCACCATGTACCCCCGCCTGGGCGGCTTCGTCATGAACGTCCTCTCCCGCCTCATCATGAAGCAGGTCCGGCTGACCCTCCCCGGCCGTCTGTCCGTCCGGCTGTCCCTCGGGGTGTCTGTCTGGCCGTCCGGCTGTCCCTCTGGGATGGGTGCCTAGGAGTGGCCGGGTGTTCCCTTCTGTGGGTTCCTTTCGGGGGTTGCGGCACTGGTGTCGCTCTGGGGGGCCAGTCACCCTGTCCCGGTGTCCCTCTGGGTGTCTGTCTGTCCAGCTGTCCCTCTGTGTCAGACAGACAGGGTGTCTGTCTGTCCTGTCCCAGTGTCCCTCTGGGTGTCTGTCCTGTTCCGGTGTCCCCATGTGTCTCTCTGTGTCCCCCCCCCGCTGTCCCTGGGTGTCCCCACGTGGCTGTCGGTCCCTGTGGGGGCCCCTCCATCCCGTCGCACTCTCCCTGGGTGTCTGTCTGTCCCCTCCCGCTGTCCCAATGGGTGCCCCCTGCCCCCCGCTGTCCCCCGGTACCCGCTCCTCTTCCCCCCGCCGCCCAGCTGCCCGGGCCGGGGGGCCGGGTGCCCCCCGCGCTGACCCCCCTGTTGTCCCCCAGGTGTGGAAGTACCCCAAGGTGTGGGAAGGCTTCATCAAGTGCTGCCAGCGCACCAAGCCCCAGTCCTTCCAGGTGGTGCTGCAGCTGCCCCCCCCGCAGCTGGCCGCCATCTTCGACAAGTGCCCCGAACTGCGTGAGCCCCTGCTCAGCCACGTCCGCGCCCTCACCCCCCATCAGGTGACAGCCCCCCACGGGCGGGGGACAGCGGGGCGCCCTCCCCCCAGCTCGCGCTGCAGGGGGGTGGCTGTGCCCCCCTCGCTGACCCCTGTCTGCGTGCCCCCCAGCAAGCCCACATCCCGCTCTCCACCATGGCCATCCTGGAGGCCTCCGCGCGCCAGGAGCCCGACAGCCGCGAGGGGCCGCCCGGAGAGGTGGGGGTGCACCGCGGTGTGCGGGGGGGGGATCTAGGGGTCCCCCAGCCCCCCCTCACCCCCCCTCACCCCCGCTCTGTGCTCTCCCACCCCCTCCCCCAGGAGAAGCCCCCGAAGCGGCCCAGCGAGGAGGAAGCAGCGAAGGGGAAGGCGGTGCCCCCGGCCCCGGGGGGGGGTCCCAGCGCGGGGCCCCCCCCCTGCCTCCGAAGCGGCCTCCGACGCGGCGGGGGGCGATCTCGAGCCCCCCTCCATCTTCCTCAGCGTCCCCGAGGATGAGGAGAGCTTGGGGGGGGGCGCGTCTCCCCCCGACGCCACCCTCGACCCCCCCGCGGCCCCCCCCAAGGTATGCACCCCCCTCCATGACCCTGGGTGCCCCCTCTTTTGCGGGGGGTGGGGCAATTTCTAACCCTCCCCGTTCTCTCTGCAGGACCCCCCAGCCGGCACCGAGCCCCCGCCAGCGCGCCCTGCCCCCGCTGAGGCGACCCCCAGCAGCCCCCCTTCCTCGGAGCCGCCCCCCCCCGGCACCCAGAGCCCCGAGGTGCCCCCCGGGGGGGCCCCCGACGCCCCCCCAGGAGGGGCCGAGGCCTGAGGTGGTGGTGCCCCCCGGCCCCCCGGGTGCTCTGCTCAATAAAGGCGTGGGAGCGGCCCTGGGGCTGTGTCTGCTGGGGGGGGGGGCACCCAATTCGCGTGGGGGCACCGCCCCGCTGCGGCCCCCTCAGGCGTGGGGGCGTGGCCTCGAGGGGGCGTGGTTTCGGGCGTCGGGGCGGGGCTGGGGCGCGGGCGCGGCAAGGGATTGGTTGGGCGGGGAGGGGGCGGGGCCAGGCGGCACCCCGCGCGTTGCCATGGCGGCGGGCGGGTCACTTCCGGTGTGGCGGGCACGGCCGTTCCGGTGGGAAGATGGCGGCGGCGGGGGAGGGCCCGGCTGCGCCCCCGCCGCAGCCCTTGGAGCTCAAGAGCCGATTCCGCACCCGGGAGGGCTCCTACCGGCTCCTGGGCCCCGAGTCCCGGCCCCGCGCCGGCCCCGCCGCCGCCCCCGGGCCCTCCCCGCCCGCCGCCGCCCCGGGCCCCGCCGCCGCCGCCTCCCCGGGCCCGGCCGCGCTGCCGCCGGTGCGGTTGTCCATGGTGCGGCTGACGTTGCCGCCCGCCGAGGAGCCGGGCGGCCCGGCCGAGCGCAGCCGCGTTTGCTTCAACCTGGGCCGGGAGCTTTACTTCTACGGCGGGGCCGGCTGCGGTGGGCGCGGCAGCCAGCGGGTAACGGGGGAAGCGGGGAGGGGACCGGTAACGGGGGCGCTGGGGACAGCGGGGGCACGGCGGGGTCGTGGGGCCGGTACCGGGGAGCTGGGCCCAGCGGGGCCGGTGACGCCGGGGCCGGTAACGGTGACCCCAGACCCCTCGGGAGCCCGCTGCGGTGGCACGGGGCCCGGCCCAGGGGGGTGGTCGGCCCAGGGCGGAGCCGGGCAGCAGCGTGACGGTGACAAGGGCCCTGCCGGGAACACCGGGGTGGGCGCAGGGGTGTCCCCCTCACCTCAGTGACGTCCCCGTTGTGTCCCATCCCCCCTCCGCAGTCGCTGGACCTGCACAAACCCATCGACAAACGCATTTACAAGGGGACGCAGCCCACCTGCCACGACTTCAACCAGTTCACCGCCGCCGCCGACACCATCGCCCTGCTGGTGGGCTTCTCGGCCGGGCAGGTCCAGTACCTCGACCTCGTTAAGAAAGACACCAGCAAACTCTTTAACGAGGAGGTGAGCCGGCACTGGCGCTGCGGGGAGAAACGGGAGCCACCGCCACGCTGGTGGCTGGGTGCACGGAGGTGCCGGAAGGGCTGAGGTTTTTGCCCGACGGGCGGCGGGCGGTCGTTAGGGGCCGGCTTCCTTAAGGGCCGCCACGGCTGCGCCCTCGTCAGGAGTCCAGGCTGCGGTGTGATGCCAGTTCGGGTCCCCAAATGCAGCGATTTGGGTCCCCGAGTGTCCCTTTTGTGAGCTTCGCCCTTGGTGACACCCTGGGGTTGTGCCTCCGCCCTCGCTCCTGTCCCTAGGCGTCCCCGCTCGTGTCCCCAAACACGCCTGTTCGGTCTTTGCCCTCAGCAGCATCCTGGGGCTGCGCCGCGCTGAGAATTTACGTCCCCCAAACGTGCCCGGGGGGCCCAATCCTGACCCCTTGTGTTCCCCCGCCGCCCCACCCCGCAGCGCCTGATCGACAAGACGAAGGTGACGTTCGTCAAATGGCTGCCACGGACGGAGCGGCTCTTCCTGGCCTCCCATGCCAGCGGCCACCTGTACCTGTACGACACCGAGCAGCCCTGCGGCGCCGCCGCCCCCCAGTACAACCTCCTGACGCAGGGCGAGGGCTTCAGCGTCTTTGCCTGTAAGAGCAAGACCCCCCGAAACCCCCTCCTCAAATGGGAGGTGGGCGAAGGGGCCCTCAACGAATTCGCCTTCTCGCCGGACGGGCGCTCGCTGGCCTGCGTCAGCCAGGACGGCTGCCTGCGCGTCTTCCATTTCGACTCCATGCTGCTGCAGGGGATGATGAAGAGTTATTTCGGGGGGTTGCTCTGCGTCTGCTGGAGCCCCGACGGGCGTTACGTGGTGACGGGGGGCGAGGACGACCTGGTGACCGTCTGGTCCTTCGCCGAGGGGCGGGTGGTGGCCCGAGGGCAGGGTCACAAGTCTTGGGTCAACGCCGTGGCCTTCGATCCCTTCACTGAGGCGGTGCAGACCCCCCAGCCCCCCGAGCTGAGCGGAGGTGAGGAGGAGGACGAGCCCCCCGATCCCCTCGCCCGCCGTTCCCCCGTCGTTACCTACCGCTTCGGTTCGGCCGGCCAGGACACCCAGTTCTGTCTGTGGGACCTGACCGAGGACGTCCTGTGCTCTCGGCCCCCCTCCCGCGCCCGTACCCTCACCGGATCGGTGGACGCTGCTGTTCCCGTGCCGGGGCTGCCCCGCTCGCTCTCCCGCTCCAACAGCCTCCCGCAGCCGGCGGGCTCGGCCCGCGGCCCCCCGCCCGACGTCCCCCCGGCCCTCAGCGTGGGTCGCTTCGCCACGCTGACGCTGCAGGAACGTAAGGGACCTTCCGGCGCCGAAAAGGAGCACAAACGTTACCACAGTTTGGGCAACATCAGTCGAAGCGGGGAGAAGGCGGCCGGCGGCGCGGGGCCCCGGGGCCGGCTGGACATGGCCAAGGCGCTGGGGACGGCGCTGTGCCCCTGGATTCACGAGGTGCCGCTGCTGGAGCCCCTCGTCTGCAAGAAGATCGCCCACGAGCGGCTGACGGTGCTGCTCTTCTTGGAGGACTGCATCGTCACCGCCTGCCAGGAGGGACTCATCTGCACTTGGGCACGGCCTGGCAGGGCGGTGCGTGTGCCGGGGGGGGGCTGGGGGGGCCATCGGCAACGGGACGGGGTGAAGGGGGGTCTCGGGGTGGCTGGGGGAGGGACACGAGTGCGGGGGACAATGGGTCATGTTGGCAGCCTGGGGGGTCGGGGGGGGACGTGAGGGTCCTGGCGGGTCAGAGAGGGGTTTTGGGGTGGCTGGGGGGTGACTGGGGGGTCCTGCTGACAGCCTGGGGGGTCAGGGAGGGGTTTGGGGGGGGCTGAGGGGGGCACGAGGGGTTGGAGAGGGGTTTTGGGGGGCGCGGGGGGGCATGAGAGGTCCTGCCGGCAGCCTGGGGGGTCAGGGAGGGGTCTGGGGGGACGTGAGGGGTCCCATCAGCAACGGAGGGGGCAAAGAGGGATTTTGGGGTGGCTGGGGGGGGACGGGGGGGTCCTGCCGGCAGCCTGGGGGGTCAGGGAGGGGTCTGGGGGGACGTGAGGGGTCCCATCAGCAACGGGAGGGGGCAAAGGGGGATTTTGGGGTGGCTGCGGGGGGACGGGGGGGTCCTGCCGGCAGCCTGGGGGGTCAGGGAGGGGTCTGGGGGGACGTGAGGGGTCCCATCAGCAACGGGAGGGGGCAAAGAGGGATTTTGGGGTGGCTGGGGGGGGGACGGGGGGGTCCTGCCGGCAGCCTGGGGGGTCAGGGAGGGGTCTGGGGGACGTGAGGGGTCCCATCAGCAACGGGAGGGGGCAAAGGGGGATTTTGGGGTGGCTGCGGGGGGACGGGGGGGTCCTGCCGGCAGCCTGGGGGGTCAGGGAGGGGTCTGGGGGGACGTGAGGGGTCAGCCAGAGGTCTGGGGGGCTGGGTGGCCGCAGGGGGTCCCTTTGCCTGCTGTCACCTCCCGTGTCCCCTTCACCCCCCGGGTGCCGCCCGTTGCCGTGGGGGCTTTGTCCCCGCGCGGTGCCACGGGGCCCGGGAGGGGCGCGGGGCGGGTGGGGGTCCCGCTCTGCGCGCCCCCCCCCCGCGACCGACGTCCCCTTCCCTCGCAGGGCCTGTCCCCGCAGAACGGCGGCTCTCCCGGCGGCACCGTGGTGTAGCCCCCGCTGTCACCGTCACCCGCAGGTAACCCCGGCGCGTGCCACCCCCTCCCGAACCGCTGAGCCCCCCCGGGGCCCTGTGCCTTCGTCACTTCGTGTCCCCCCGCGCCGCGGGGCCGGCGGGCTCTGCCCCGGTTTGTATTTAAAAGATCCTTTTCGCACCAAAACGGCCCCGGCGTGTCTGGGGACGGGGACGGGGGGCAGGGGCGAGGGGTGCTGCGCAGGGACGGGCGGGGGGCACGGGGGGCAGGGGCGAGGGGTGCTGCGCAGGGATGGGCGGGGGCACGGGGGGCAGGGGCGAGGGGTGCTGCGCAGGGACGGGCGGGGGCACGGGGGGCAGGGGCGAGGGGTGCTGCGCAGGGACGGGCGGGGGCACGGGGGGCAGGGGCGAGGGGTGCTGCGCAGGGACGGGCGGGGGCACGGGGGGCAGGGGCGAGGGGTGCTGCGCAGGGACGGGCGGGGGGCACGGGGGGCAGGGGCGAGGGGTGCTGCGCAGGGATGGGCGGGGGCACGGGGGGCAGGGGCGAGGGGTGCTGCGCAGGGACGGGCGGGGGGCACGGGGGCAGGGGCGAGGGGTGCTGCGCAGGGACGGGCGGGGGGCACGGGGGGCAGGGGCGAGGGGTGCTGCGCAGGGACGGGCGGGGGGCACGGGGGGCAGGGGCGAGGGGTGCTGCGCAGGGACGGGCGGGGGGCACGGGGGGCAGGGGCGAGGGGTGCTGCGCAGGGACGGGCAGGGGCACGGGGGGCAGGGGCGAGGGGTGCTGCGCAGGGACGGGCGGGGGCACGCCGGGTGACACAGGGGGACACGGTGGGGGCAGAACGGGGACGCAGTGGGGCCAGGTTGGGGACTGGGGGACGCGGTGGGTGACACACGGGGACACGATGGGGGCAGGCGGGGGACGCGGTGGGTGACACGGGGACGCGGGGGTGGAACGGGGACGCCGTGGGGCCAGGTTGGGGACTGGGGGCAGGCGGGGGACGCGGTGGGTGACACGGGGACGCGGGGGCAGAACGGGGACGCAGGGGGGCCAGGTTGGGGACTGGGGGCAGGCGGGGGACACGGTGGGTGACAGGGGGACGCGGGGGTGGAATGGTCACGCAGTGGGGCCAGGTTGGGGACTGGGGGCAGGCGGGGGACGTGCCGGGTGACACGTGGGGTGAAGGGCTGGGCTGGGGACAGAAGGGGACCCGGGCTGGGTGTCCCCACGTCCCCTGGGCCTTGGCGGGAGGGACGTGCCACCCCCTGCCCACCCCCCCGGGGCCATTTTGTGTCCCCCCGTCCCCCCCGGTGCAGGGGCCGCTGCAGAAACACAACTTTATTCTCATCGCTTCCCCCGGGGGAGGGGGCAACAAGCTGGGCCCTGAGTCCCGGCCCCGCATTGGCCCCAGGCAGAAAACGAGAGGAGGGGCTGTCGTAGCTCAGCCCCGCTCGGGCCCACACTCCGCAGTCGCTCTCTCACTCCCCCGCCGCCGAGGGAACGGGAGAGCTCACGTGAGGAAAAGGCTGGAGCTCTGAGATCAGGACAGGAGAGATCCCTACAGCTGCCGTCACGGGCAAACCAGCCTCGACCCGGGGCCAGCTCTCTGCTTGTTACTGAAACCAAAGCAGGAGAGTGAGACGGGGAACACGAGAACCTCCCCCACCCCTCCCGAAATGGGGGTTACGGTCAGTTCAACACTTGTCGCTTTACGCCGCTCGTTCCTCGGGGGAACAACTCCTCGCGTTCCTCCCCTGCTCCGGCGTGGGGTCCCTCCCACGGCCGCGGGGGCGCAGCCGGCTCCTCCATGGCCGTCACACGGGCTGCAGGGGATCTCTGTCCCCCCTCCTTCTGCACCGACCATGGTGTGTGCAGCCGTTCCTCTCACCGAAATCCTTCACCGCCGGCAGGCAGACGCCTCTCAGGGTCTCTTCGCATCTCGTCTCCTCTCCACTCCTCTCAGCCGGGCCGGGCCCAGTCGGGCCCAGTCACCGCCCGGCGGGAGGCCAGAGGGTGAGGCCTGCCAGGCCCATGAGGCTCGCGCCTCCCCCTCTCTGCCCCCCAAATCTGCTTCTTCGCTTCTTTTTTTAAAATTATTGTTCTCCTTCTTAATACCTTATGGCAGAGGCGTTAGCAGGGAAGGTTCCCTCACCGATCGGTTCGGCCCTGGCCAGCAGCGGGTCCGCCCTGGGCCCGGCCAAGTGCGCCGGACAAAGGGGAAACACCTTCCAGCAGCTTCCTACAGAAGCTGCCAGCGCAGCCCCCCCTCGCTGAACAAACCCAGAACACCCACCCAGGACCCCTCCAGAAGCCTTGTGTTAGTTTTATGAAGTGGGGTGGGGGGCAGGTTGGGGGGCTACAGTGGCAGCAACGGATATCATCTACCTGGACTTGTGCAAAGCTTCTGACACTGTCCCGCACGGCGTCCTTCTCTCTAAACTGGAGAGGCATGGGTTTGATGGACGGACCACTCGGTGGATAAGGAGTTGGCTGGATGGCCGCACTCAGAGAGTGGTGGCCAACGGCTCGATGTCCATGTGGAGACCGGTCACGAGCGGCGTCCCTCAGGGGTCCGTGCTGGGCCCGGCCCTGTTCAACATCTTTGTCGGCGACATGGGCAGTGGGACGGAGTGCACCCTCAGCAAGTTCGCCGACGACACCAAGCTGTGTGGTGCCGTCGACACGCTGGAAGGGAGGGATGCCGTCCAGAGGGACCTGGACAGGCTGGAGAGGTGGGCCCGTGCCAACCTCATGAAGTTCAACCAGGCCAAGGGCAAGGTCCTGCACATGGGTCGTGGCAGGCACAAATCCAGGCTGGACGGAGAATGGACCTTGACGTACTTCTTGTCGAGCTCGACGGCGCGCGTGGCGTCGGCCAGGGCGTAGCCGTAGCACTCGGTGCGCAGGTAGGCCAGGCTCCGGTTCCCATAGTAGATGGCGTTGGTGGGTTCAGCTCGATGGCGCTGCTGTAGAACTTCACCGCGTTCTCGTAGTCCTTCCCTGGGCCGCCGTCAGCGGGGTGGGACCCTCGCCCACGGGGGCATCTCCACCCCTGCGGGCAAGCCCAGACCCCCATCCCGTCCCTCATTTTCCCCCACAGCTACCTGGCAGCCCCTCACTGCCCCCCCCCCCCCCCCCCCCCCCATGGCTCCCTATCTGGCAGCCCCCTGCCCCTCATTGCCCCCCCCATGGCTCCCTATCTGGCAGCCCCCTGCCCTCATTGCCCCCCCCATGGCTCCCTATCTGGCAGCCCCTGCCTCTCATTGCCCCCCCCATGGCTCCCTATCTGGCAGCCCCCTGCCCCTCATTGCCCCCCCCCATGGCTCCCTATCTGGCAGCCCCCTGCCTCTCATTGCCCCCCCCATGGCTCCCTATCTGGCAGCCCCCTGCCTCTCATTGCCCCCCCCCATGGCTCCCTATCTGGCAGCCCCCTGCTCCTCATTGCCCCCCCATGGCTCCCTATCTCGCAGCCCCCTGCTCCCCACCTCCCCTCCCTATGGCTCCCTATCTGGCAGCCCCCTGCCCCACATTGCCCCCCTATGGCTCCCTATCTGGCAGCCCCCTGCTCTCCATTGCCCACCCCTATGGCTCCCTATCTGGCAGCCCCCTGCCCCTCATTGCCCCCCCTTTGCACTTTTTGTGAGGGAGCAGTAGCGGGACGTTTTCAGTTTTGGCGGACGTCTTCAGTTTTGGAACTGGGCTGCGGCGAGAGTGGGAGGATATATCAAAGCACACACGCCCGCGATGCCAAAGCACGCGTGTGCGAGGGAGCAAAGGGCTTTGGGTCCCTTTCCTCTTCTCCACTTCACGGCTTAGCGGAAAACCTGCGACCTTAAAGACGTCTTTCACCGGGGACTCACGGTTAATTCAAGCGTGGCAGCTAGGAAACGTCGCCCTTGAAACTACCAACCGAGCGGCAGGGTGGAAAAGAGCCACCAGCAACAGCCCTGCGGTCAAACTTCTTCCCATTACCAACCTTGCCAGGAAACAAGACCTCTGGTCTTTGGAAAGGTGTATTTACCATGTGTCAGTCTCGGTTTGCTGTGAAGAGCACCAGCGGTTCCCACAAGCCCCATTTTAAGTTTTCTGCCTCATGGAAGCAGTCACATCTTAATGCAAACACTAAGAAATGATCTGTAGAAAAAGAGCATTTTGAAGAGAAGAATGTGGTGGGAGCTAAGCCTACATCTTGACTAAACTGGCCAGCCACAACAGGGCTACCGGAGAGCCCGGGTGTCGCGCAGCTCTCTGGGCAAGCCTCATTTCTCTGGGGGCTGCCATTTCCCCTTTGCCCTCGGCCTTGAGAAAATAATGGAAAAATTTTTAAAATATCGACTACGAGTCGAACGGGAATCAGAATTCCATACTCCCATTTTTCCTGTGAAAAAGCCGGGAGGTGAGGAATTGTCAGCCCCTTGACACTATTCAAGGTGTCGTTAGATATTTATACATATTCATCCAATTTCCTGTACCTTATTTCCCTACTCTCCGCTCCACTGCGCATGCTCAGTAGTTGGAGTCAGTGGTCTCCGAGGGTCCTCTGGAGGGATGACGTGAATATTCTGCCTCGCTGTGTTCCCTAGTCGACCTCTCACTTGCTTCGACTCCTGATCAGTGCGCTCAGCTCAGGCAGAGCACTTACCAAGGTGCAACTATTTCACAAGTAAGCACTTCCTAAGACGACGTGCCTGTTGCTACGTATCTTGTTATAAACGCCTTGAAACTGTCGAGATAGCCAGGGCACGAGTGGAGCCACCACTGTAAGGGACATGTGGAGCGGATAGCAGCGCTATCTGGATATTGGGGTTTCCATCCCCTCTGAAACAGTGGGGTGACCAGAGCAGGGACCAGCCCTCCTGGGCCCTGGCCTGGCTGCGTCTCTCACACACGTGAAGGACGCCGCGGGTTTGGGCTGCTGTTCCAGCTTTATTAAAATAGAGCCCTTTTCCCAAGAAGGCCGCACCGCTGCCTGGCTTAGCAGCAGCAGAGTGCTCGCGGGGTGCGTCCTGATCTTGGCTTCTCCTGTGGAGACCTGAGGATGAGGAGGGTCTGAGCTGCCAGGGACGAGATGGAGGGTTCGCGGTCTTTCACCAAGTTCTGAAGGGCTGCAACAGAGAGAAATAGAGCTGAGATGAACGCCCGCGTCTGCAGAGACCCCCAGGCGTCCCCTCCAGACCATGCTCTCCACTCACCGCTGCAGATCTCCGACACCATCTCCGGGCTCTGGTCCCTCAGGGGTCGCGCGGCAAGCCCTAGGCACAGAGCTTCGTCAGCCCTGCCGCTCCCCAGCGTGCTCCCCGCAGCACAGGGCTGCTCCTCGCTGCCAGTGCGGCAGCAGGGACTGGGGCCAGGCTGCCAAGAGAGGGGCCCCGGGGGCTGCGGCTCACCGAGGAACCTGACGGCCGTCTCTCGCATGGCGGCCTGAACATCCTGCAGGTACGGCAGGCTCTGACGGCAGTAGGCCTCAGCCTGGCTCCTGTCCCGCGCCAGCTGCAGGGAGCACGAGGGCACGGGCATGTCGCAGCGCCTCCCCACTTGGCCGGAGCAGTGCCTCCTCCCGCACCCCCCCGTTGCTGAGAGCCCTCCATCCCCCATTTTGCAGGGAGGGGAGCGGGGCGTGGAGAAGAGCCCCTGGGGGCTCTGCTCCTGAGGACAGGGATCAAGATCCAGCTCCAGGCTGCGGACTCCGGGCTGGAGCTGGGCAGGCGAGGCACAGCTGCAGAGCCCGCACCCCAGCCGCGGGGGCAGCCCTCGTCCAGCCTGGGCCCAGGAGTGTGGGGGCTGTGCTCACCAAACACTCCCCAATCCTCCATGTCTGCTGGGTCTGCAGCAGGTGTTGGAGCTCTTTCCACTTGAGCAGCTCTGCTGCAGCGAGGAGGGCTTCCCCGGAGACCTGCAGAGCAGCAGAAGCTGGGAGATGGCACCACGGCCTGGGGAAGGAGACCTGGCGTCCCCCTGCCCTTGTTCCCGGGGTGATCCCGCCCTTGGGGTGCTGGGACGTGCCCCGGCTCAGACATCTGGGGGTCTCCTGGGCACAGCCCTGCTGGACCAGGTGGGGCAGGTGTAGGAAGTGTCAGCTCTTGCCCCGCTGCCCAGGGGTCAGCATGCCCTGCCCTCTGTCCCTAGCCAGCGTTGCAGTCTCTACCTTGGCCACACCGTTGACCTCATCATGCATGCGGAAGAAGAGGGGGAGCAGGCCCCTTTGCACCATCTTCTTCATCCTCCTCCTGTCGTTGCCCACCACAGTCCCCAGCAGCTCCCGGAAGAGGCTGATGGAGATCTCTCTCATCCGGCTGCACTCCTGGTAGGGAGGAGGAGATGGGGACCTGAGGGGAGGTGCTGCGGGGTCGGGCTCTGCACACAGGAGCTGTGGGAACCTCTGCTCCAGCCCGGCAGCGCCGCTGGGGAGCCCGCGCGGCTCTGGGAGCGGCTCTTGAGCTGCAGCTGCTTTGCACAGGGGCCGGCCTGGGCCCCAGCACAGGGGGCTCGGAGGCATCGACCTGCGAGGGCTGGGCCGCAGGACAGCTCTCCTTGCCCGGTGCCCCTCTGCGGGGCTCGGTCTCCCACATCAGCCTTACGTGGTCAAACAGGGGCAGGAGCTCCGCTGCCAGCCGCACAGCGACGGGGCTGGCTTCCTCCTTCTTCAGGTGACCCAGCATCTTTCTGCAGAGCAGCAGGACCGTCCTCTTGATGTCTGTGCTGCCACCGTGGAACACCTCCATCATGTGCGGGAGGAAGGCCAGCATTTTCCTTGCCTGTGTGAAAAAGAGAGTTTCCGTTTTGTGAGAAGGCCCGTGCCTGGAAAGCGCCCCAGGCAGCCGCAGGGCCCACCACGGCAGGGAGGGCGGTTGGAGCAGTCACCCCACCGCCTGACTGCCGGCCCAGGCCAGGCCACCGCCTTACCCACTGCCCCAGCCGCGGCTGCCAACACGGCTCCCGTCATGACGCCCTGCTCACCATGTCAGCTCTCTCCGCGAGCGTGAGGAGGCCTTCGAGGTACTGGAAGAGCACTAGCCGGCTTGGACACATCTCATGGCTGGCAGAGGTCGTCGGCTGAAAGAAACCCAGCAGTGAGACACTGGCAGAGCCTGCAGGGCTCGCGGAAGGCGATCAGGCCTTTGCTGGTTACTCACAGACACGTGGACGCAGGCGTGTTGTCTCCAGTGGTTGTGAAGCCCGTGTGAAGATACAATCCGGGATAATCTGAGGAGGTTGTTAAAGATCTCCTCCAAAACCTGGGGTATGGAGAACATCACCTCCCACATGGCCCGGGCAGTGCTGCAAGACAGAGCGCTCTGTCAGCCGGGCTGCCTCGGCCACAGCAGCACGGCCCGGGACAGCCCCGCGGGACACAGACCCTGCCCCTCGGTTGGGATGCCCTGGGCAGCAGGAGAGCGCTGAGGTGGTGGTGTTCCCGGTGGGGCTGGCAGCCAGAGAGTCCCCGGGCCCCTCAGGGGGCTTGTCAGGGCCAGTACCTGTCTCCTGGCAGAGCGATCTTCAGCATGGTCCTGACTGCCTCCCTAGGGCACCTGATAGCCATCAGGAGAAGCAGTGACTCCACGCTCTGCCGGGCTGGTGCCGTGTTGATGTCCTCCAGGTTTTTGTGGATGTAGCTCAGGATCGCTGGCGCCTGGAGGGGACACAGGTGAGGATGGTGCAGCCACTGGGGTGCAGCCATTTCCTCAGCTGCCCTTCCCATCCCTCGCTGCTGCCTTCAGGTGGCTTCTGGTGCCCGACACAGCTGGGTTTGGGAGGGAGGGATGGAGGGAGCAAGAAGGGCTGACAGGGCTGAAGGGCAGGGCAAGCCGGCCCCCGGCCACTTACGTTCGTCAGCCACAAGTCAGGGGCTGCCATGACCTCGTCCAGCATCTTTATGGCCACCTCCTTGTCAAAGATGCTGTGGTCTCTCACTGCCTCGATGAAGACAAGGACGATGTCTGTCCTCTCCCAAAGGCTGAGGTATATTAAAAAGTCCTATGGGAGGAAGGCAGGGAGGGAAGACACGTCACCGCCAGTGCCCTGATGGTGCTGCCGAGCTGGGCAGCACGAGCAGCCCTGGCGAGAGATGCCCAGCAGCACTGGCGGCAGTGCCCGCTGAGTCTGGGTGCCTTTGCTCACACACGTGCCCTGCTGATGCCACGGAGGAGTGCCCCAGGAAAGGGGGGGCTCATTACCGTGTCTCTGCCGGGGGCCAAAAACTGAGAGGAGGTGGTCTGGTGTTCCCAGCAGAGCTGCTGTGCTTTCTGCTTTGGCCTTGACCTGCCTAAACAGCGGGGGGAACACAGAAGAGTCAATAAGACAGCAGCTTTGCCAGCAAGCTCCCCAAAGCACCCAGAGATCTGCTGGCAGGACGGCAGGGCACAGGCGGTCAGGGAGATTTCTGGAGGGCGGCAGGAACAGCTTCTTGCTGCCAGCACTGGAGGGAGCAGGCGGGGTGATGCACAGATGGACCTGCTCTTCGCTAACAGGGAAGACGTGGCTTTGGGCCACGGCAATCAAGAGCCGCTTTGGTGGGGTTCAAGATGCTGCAAGGAGGGCGGAAGGAGAGCAGGAGGCAGCAGGTCCTGGACTTCAGGAGAGCACTCGGCCTCTGCAGCAGAATGACAGCTGGGAAGCTGCGGGAAGCAGCTGTGAGGGACAAAGGAGGTGGGGGAGAGAAGCCGACCCAACGGCAGATGTCTGTGTGCGGTGGGATGCAGCCCACCACAACTTCTCTTACCTTCTTGACTTTTCAGGAATCTGGAGAGGTAACAGAGAGCCTCTGAAGCTGGACGCTTTGTCTCATCCTCTGAAGATCTGAAAAGGAGGAGCCGTCCCAGCAGCCGCCCCAGGACTGGGATCTCGATGTCTCTGTAGCCGTCGGGGCCGTGTATTTCTCTGTCACGGCGGTCGCAGCCCTGGGTGAGGGAGGCAGAACAGCAGCAGGGTTGAGGGCAGGCAGCTGGTGCCAAAGCCCTGCACACACTCTGGGGTGGTCCCGGGTGAGCCAGGGCTTCGCAGGGCCACGCCGGCCACGGCTCCCAAAGCAGTGCCATGGGTGACAACCCCGCGCGGGGAGAGCTGCAGGCTGCTCTGGTGTGCAGGGAGGGGGAGATGGCCTGGCTGGAGGGTGCCTGGCTCCTTACCTCCAGCGAGGAATGCCTGCTCAGCACACAGCTCAGCAAGCTAATCCTCCCCACAGCCCTCTCCCGCACCTCTGCTCTCTCAGAGTCGGTGAAGTTCAGCAGCATCTGGGGTGAGGTGCGAGAAGCTGCTGGTGAGCCCTGGCAGCAGACACCCGCTGCAGCACAAGCAGCGCGACCCAGCTCCTCAGCTGGACTCGCACAGTCCGTCGCCGCTTCCTCTGCTCTCGAGCAAAGGTGCGGGCCGTCCATCAAGAGTGGACAATCCCTTCCCTGCAGGGAGAGGAACAGCCCCGCTCTGTGCCCGGGCCAGACCTGGAAGATACTCTGCAGCTGCTCGCTGACTCTGCAGGCGGGAGTGCTGAGCACCAGCGTCTCCAGCATCTCGTCCATGGCAATCAGGGTCTGCAAGGAAGACAGAGTTGTGGCCGTGCTCCCTGCTGTCCCTCTCGCCCCAGGAGACGACTCTGAGCTCCCGGAGCCAAGGGAGGCCTCCTGCACGGCATCGCGGTGCCCGGGAGAGAGCCAGGCACAGACAATCTGCTGCGGGCAGAGCAGCCTGCGGCACGGGACGTGGCCAGGCCCAGGGGAAGGGGACGAAGGGCTGAGGGGGGGAAAGCAAAGCCGAGACCCTGCCCTGCCCTGGCTCTCTGCTCATATCGCAGCACGGGGAGGCCAGGGAGCAGCCCAGAGGGTCTGGGGGCTCCTGTGGCTCACCCAGCACTTACCTCACGGTAGAGACAATTGCCCAGGCCACAGATTTCGTTGTTTGGTGGAAGGAAGAAGACACTGGAGAAGCAGGCTTGTAGGAGGCTTGTCTTTTTGCCCTCCAGCAGAATCCCCGCTGAGCTGCAAAGAGGGAGAGGCGCCAGTGGGACACTGGTGCTGGGAGCAGAGCCTCCAGGCCTCGAGCAGGTGGGCACGCAGCTCTGGGACGGGGTCCCCAGGAGGGATGGGCAGGTACCTCAATGCGGCGATGGCACGCATGGCTTTCTGCCGCACGGCCGTGTGCATTTGGTTCCTGGGCTCCTCTTCCAGCAGCGCCTGCAGAGCACAACTGGGATGGGCCCTGGCAGCTGCCAGCACCCAGTGCCACCAGACCCTCGCCCTGCCACGCGCGGTCCCCACAGGGTGCCCGTGCCGGCCAGGCCCTTCCGCAGAGCCCTGGGGTTTCCCCTCACCTGGATCTTCTCTGCCAGCTGGTATCCGTGGCAGAAGACATCCAGGCCCCGACACAAGTCGTGCTGCTTGGCGGCTCTGCACAGGACGCAGATGCATTCAAGGAACTTCGTCTTCTGGCGCTCCTCCTGGCACGCGGGGACAGAGAGAGAAACGGGGAGCGTGAGAGGGGGACACACGGCCAGCGGGACCGGAGCCGTGGGCGCGCAGTGCCGTGCGGGAGAGCTGGGAGAAGCAGCGCTGCCCAGCCAGCACAGCTCCGGCAGCCCGGCAGCAGAGCCCCTGTCAGCAGAGGCCGGCACAGGCGCAGGTGGAACGGCCACGGTTACCTGCTGGGGGCTGCTGGCAAAGGCCTGGATGAAGTCGACGGTTGCGTGTTCCACGGCGTAGACAGGCAACCAGCTGTCATCTAAGGAAGGAGGAGAGCAGGGAGGGTGTGGAGAGGGGCCGGGGGCAGCAGAGGGCAGAGGCCGGAAATCTGCCCTGCGTCCAGCCCCTGCCCGCTCCCCTGGCACAGTGTTCCCGTGCGTGCCAGGGCTGGAGGGTGCCCGGCAGCCGGGCTGCCATGCTGGCGCACGGCGCGGCGGGGAAAGCCCCCGGTGCCCCGCGCTGAGGAACTCTCTTGCAGGTGGGCAGGAAAGGTCCCCGTCCCACAGCACGGCTGCCGGTGGCCGGAGCAGGAGCTGGGTCCCCTCTGCTGTCCCTCCCTGGGAGAGGCTGTGCTGGGGCCAGCTGCCAGCCCTGAGCATCCCCGTCATTCAGGCGGAATCGTGCCCCCGCCCGCGGGACCCCCGCTGCCCACGTGCCGGGAAAGGTGACGCTGGCGTCGAGCAGGGTGCGCTGGCTGGCCCCAGCCCTGCCCCGACCAAGAGGGCCCCTCACTCACCAATCTGCAGCGGCTCCACCATCGACACGTCGTCGGGCTCCCGTGGAGAGCTGCTCTCCTGGGATGTCCGATCTTCCTCCCAGGCCACCCTGGGGCGGCGGGGGGGCCTCTCTGCCATCCTGCGGGGTGGAGGAAAGGGTAGGAGTGGGGATGTGGGGGAAGCTTTGTCGAAAGGCCTCGGCGCTGCGGGGCTGCTGCCGGGGCCGGCAGGGTAAGACGGGGGCTCCTCGCGGGCTCCTCGCCAGCTCCACGGGCTCCTGCCCTGTCCTGTCGCTGTCCTGCCGGACACTGAGGGCGGGGGGGCGCAGCCGCGCTGACCGTACGCACTTGGACGGGGTGTCGGAACGCGGAGGTCACAAAGGGCCCCACTGTGACACGCTGCCCGGGCCGGGTGGGGCAGGGTTCCATGGGGTGCAGGGGGCCGGCTCAGCCCTGGGCACCTGGGTGCTCTCAGGGTGCCCCCAGTCCACCCTTTGCCCTCACGTCCCCCCGGGACCTCCCTGTTGCCCTCCGCGCTGTCGCAGAGCCCCATGGTCAGACACCCTGGCATGCCCCCACGGCATCCCTGTGCTTTTGGCGTGCTGCAGAGCCCCGCCTCTCCCCCTCGACGCCATTAAACGTGGAAGATCCACTCCAGCTTAACAGAAATCCTGCTTTTCGCTGCCTCACTCTTCTCTCCCCCCGCCAAAGAGGAAGAGCTCCTGCAGAAAAGGGGAAAAGGAAAATGAAACTTCTTCCCCTGAGTTTGCCTTTTGGGGACTGGGAAGCTCCCAAAAAAGGAGATTGCAGTCTCCCCGGATTTCTCCTCCGTCTGGCTTGTGACCATGATGGAGACCAGCCCCTCACAATCAGAGCCTTTCCCCGGCCCTGACCATCTCTTCCAGCACGGGCCCACCCAGGACCCCTCCTTCTGTTGTGGGGTTGCTGAAGGTTGAAGAACAACAGGTGCCAATCGCTACCACAGCTGTGCACCGGCGGCAGTATCGCACCAACCGAGACTCCCTGATCCCCGTCCATAAGCTGATTCATCAGCTGGAGAGCCAGGGAGTGATCAGCAAGTCCCGCTCACCTTTTACCAGTCCCATATGGCCAGTGAGAAAATCTAACGGAGAGTGGAGGTTAACAGTGGACTATCGTGGCCTGAATGAGGTAACAGCAGCCCTGAGTGCTGCTGTGCCAGACATGTTAGAACTTCAGTATGAACTGGAATCCAAGGCAGCCAAGTGGTATGCCACCACTGATATTGCCAACGTGTGTTTTTCAATCCCATTGGCACCAGAATGCAGGCCACAGTTTGCTTTCACTTGGAGGGGCGTCCAGTACACTTGGAATCGACTGCCCCAGGGGTGGAACACAGCCCCACCATCTGCCATGGGCTGATCCAGGCTGCACTGGAAAAGGGTGGAGCTCCAGAGCACCTGCAGTACATTGACGGCATCATCGTATGGGGCAACAAAGCAGCAGAAGCTTTTCAAAAAGGGGAGAAAATAATTTAAATCCTCCTGAAAGCTGGGTTTGCCATAAAATGATGTAAGGTGAAAGGACCTGCAAGAGAGATACAGTTTTTGGGGATAAAATGGCAAGATGGGCGTTGTCAGATTCCAATAGATATAGTCAACAAAATAACAGCTAAGGCTGCACGGACTGACAAAAAGGAAACGCAAGCTTTCCTGGGCGTTGTGGGTTTCTGGAGGATGCATATTCCAAATTATAGTATGATTGTAAGCCCTCTGTATAAAGTCACCTGAAAGAAGAATGATTTTAAATGAGGCCCTGAACAACAGCAGGCTTTTGAACAAATTAAACAAGAAATTGTTCATGGCTCTTGGGCCAGTCCGGACAGGGCAAGAGGTAAGAAATGTGCCCTACACCGCAGCCGGGGAGAACGGCCCTACCTGGAGTCACTGGCAGAAAGCACCAGGGGAAACCCGTGGTCGACCCCTTGGGTTTTGGAGCCGGGGATATAAAGGATCTGAGGCCTGCTATACTCCAACCGAAAAAGAAATCCTGTCAGCATACGAAGGAGTTCGAGCTGCTTCAGAAGTGACTGGTACTGAAGCACAGCTCCTCTTGGCACCCCGACTGCCAGTGCTGGGCTGGATGTTCAAAGGAAGGGTCCCCTCTGCGCATCATGCAACGGATGCTACATGGAGCAAGTGGGTTGCACTGCTCACACAGTGGGCCCGAATAGGAAACCCCAATCGCCCAGGCATATTGGAAGTAATTACAGACTGGCCAGAAGGCAAAGATTTTGGAAAGCCACCAGAGGAAGACGTAACGCGTGCTGAAGAGGCGTCACCATATAACAACCTCCCAGAAAATGAGCAGCAGTGTGCCCTATTTACTGATGGGTCCTGTCGTATTGTAGGAAAACATGGGAAGTGGAAAGCTGCTGTGTGGAGTCCTACACAACGAGTTGCAGAAGCTGCTGAAGGCCAAGGTGAATCGAGCCAGTTTGCGGAGGTGAAGGCCATCCAGCTGGCTTTAAACATTGCTGAACGGGAAAAATGGCCTGTGCTCTATCTCTACACCAACTCATGGATGGTGGCAAACGCTCTGTGGGGATGGTTAAAGCAGTGGAAGCAGAGCAACTGGCAGCGCAGAGGCAAGCCCATCTGGGCTGCCGCACTGTGGCAAGATATTGCTGCCCGGTTAGAGAATCTCGTTGTAAAAGTACGTCACGTAGATGCTCACATACCCAAGAGTCGAGCCACAGAAGAACACCAAAATAACCACAGGGTGGATCAGGCTGCTAAAACTGAAGTGGCTCAGGTGGATCTGGACTGGCAGCAGAAGGGTGAACTACTTTTAGCTCGGTGGGCCCATGATACCTCAGGCCATCAGGGAAGAGACGCAACATACAAATGGGCTCGTGATTGAGGGGTGGATTTAACCATGGACGCTATTGCACAGGTTATCCTTGAATGTGAAATATGTGCTGCAATTAAGCAGGCCAAGCGGTTAAAGCCTCTTTGGTATGGGGAATGATGGCTGAATTATAAATATGGAGAGGCCTGGCAAATTGATTACATCACACTCCCACAAACCTGTCAAGGTAAGCGCCACGTGCTTACAATGGTGGAAGCCACCACTGGGTGGCTAGAGACCTATCCTGTACCCCATGCCACTGCCCAAAACACCATCTTGGGCCTTGAGAAGCAAGTTCTCTGGCGGCATGGCACTGCAGAAAGAACTGAGTCAGACAACGGGACTCATTTCCGAAACAACCTCACAGACCCCTGGGCCAAAGAGCACGGCATCGAGTGGGTATACCACATCCCCTATCATGCACCAGCCCCTGGAAAAATTGAAAGGTCTAATGGGCTGCTGAAAACGACACTGAAAGCAATGGGTGGTGGAACCTTCAAAAATTGGGATAAACATTTAGCAAAAGCCACTTGGCTAGTCAACACTCGGGGGTCCACCAATCGAGCTGGCCCTGCCCAATCTGAACTTCTACATACTGTAGAAGGGGATAAAGTCCCTGTGGTGCACGTAAGGAATATACTGGGGAAGACAGTCTGGGTCATTTCTCCCTTGGGCAGAGGCAAACCCATGCATGGGATTGCTTTTGCTCAAGGACCTGGGTGTACTTGGTGGGTAATGCAGGAGGATGGGAAAGTCCAATGTGTACCTCAAGGAGATCTAATTTTAGATGAAAAGCGCCAATAATTTGAAGTGCTTGATGTCGGTTACTATACAGTACTGTATGTCGTTATCTAGCTATTATATGTCCCTCCTTGCTTCTACCTGCTCCACGCCCTGAGAGACTTATGTTGTGTCAAAAGTATTATAGTAAAATCATCTATACCAACAAAGAATGAACTTTAATAAAACAGGAACAATTGCAGCAGTGATGCAACCACAACTGGCTCTTGCTACTAGCACCTACCAACAGATCTTCAGTCTCTGGACTATGAACTTGCTAAGTCACTCGCACCAGACAGACTACCTGAGGAAACACTGTGTTTTCTGTCCTACGCTGAGAGACTGTTATGACAGATGGAGCCCGAAGTTATGGACTGGATAAACTCAACAGACCTTTTGAAGGGATGGTGCGACGGACCAAGGAGTTGGTACATCTGTGTGTATGCATACAAGTAGATCAAAGGAAGAAACAGTTGATGATTAATTGGAAAGTGTAGGATCTGGGCATGATGTAGATGGTATGGAATAAGGGGTGGATAATGTCCTGGTTCTGGCCAGGGTAGAGTTAGTATTCACCTGAGCTGAGTGGAGAACTGAAGCTGGCAGCCCCTATGGCTGGGATAGTTAACTAATTAGCTAACAGCTGGGGTTAATTTACCCAAATTAGCCAAAGGGCTATTCCATCCCATCTGACATCATGCTCAGTATGTAAGTGAGGAGGGTGCTGAAGGGAGGCCCCTGCTAGTTGGAAGAGATTGGATGTGGAGATCTGTTGTGAGCTATTGTACTGTATTTGTGTTCCATCACTGTCTTGTTTTCTTCTGTCATTACTGTTAAATTTACTTTTTGTTCAATCTCAACCCGCGTGTTTGGTTTTTTTCCTGGTTTTCTTTTGTTTACCAATTGTCCCCCTGTTCTCTTGGAGGGTGGGGGGGGAGTGAGAGAGAGATTGCGTAGTCTGGTCCCCGTTGGGGCTGAACTACGACAGTTCCCAAAGCCAGAAGAGGTGATGGGGAAAAAGGATGAAATGAGAGGGCATTGTCACTGCTTTTTCAATCTTTACACAGCTGAATTTTATCCTAATACTTAAGGTTTAATTCAGGTTAATTTTGCTACCAAGTATGATTTTTGGAAAGCGTTCGGATATTGTGTGCTTCTCTTTTTAAGGACTGAAGACTGTCTAGAAAAGCATCAGCAACTAAATCAATAGCTGTACTGTAGACATCTGTGCAGAACAGGTGAATTTAGTCATGAAGTTTATGAATTAAGGAGTGCAACACCTCCCAGTAATGTGAGGGAACTGAGGAGGGGACACAAGGAGACACTGGCCTCTTTCTCCTCATGCCCCCAGCACCGGAACAAAATAAAATCTACAATTAAAAGAACCCATGGTTTGTGTTGTAGTATGCCACAGTAGTACGGCAGCAGTACTTTTGTACAGCAAAAGTACTACGGCAGGAGCCACCCAAAGAAAACGCAGGATGAACCTGTAAGGAGCCAGACGAGTGCTGTGGCGATCCAGCCTGATTTTATTTCGGCACCCAGCATCCAATACAACACAGGAGAAGGGTGTAGAAAGCCCTCGAGAAGTCCAGGTAAATGAAACCCACTGCTCCTCCCTTATTGAGAAATGCAGTGCTTTCAGCTTAGCAAGCAAGCGTCCTGCGTCAAGGCACCAAGGCCTGGGAGACCTGGGTGCTGAAGACAAAGGCAATGTGAACAAAGAGTATGTCGGACATAGCTGCACCTGCTCTTACTAAATTCAGCAGTGGCCACACATTATTTTTGTTTATTCTTGAACTGTAACTAACAGCTCGTCTTGGTGCTCTTGGACCCCCTTGCAAGTTGTCGTAGTTCAGCCCCACTTGGGCCCAGACTACGCAGTCGCTCTCTCACTGCCCCCACCCTCCGAGAGAACAGGGGGAGATGATACAAGAAAGACGGCTCGAGGTTTGAGATAAGGACAGGAGAGATCCTTACAGTTACCTTTACGGGCAAAACAGACTCGACTTGGGGAAAACTATTCATTTATTTCTAAAACTAGCAGGAGAATGAGACAGAGAACAAGAAAACCTCCATCCACCCCTCCCTCTGCCTGGGCTTAACATTATCTCTACTACCTTCCCCCCTGAGATGCACGGGGGGAAGAGGGAGTGGGGGTTACGGTCAGTTCAACACTTGTCGCTTTACGCTGCTCTTTCCTCAGGGGAACAACTCCTCACATTCCTCCCCTGCTCCAGCGTGGGGTCCCTCCCACGGGCCACAGTCCTTTGTGAAACTGCTCCGGCGTGGGTCATCTCTTCCACGGGGCGCAGTCCCTCTAGAACAGCTGTCCCAGCGGGCCCTCCACGGGGCACAGCCTCCTTCAGGCCTCCACCTGCTCCGGCGTGGGGTCCTCCACGGGCTGCAGGGGATCTCTGCCCCCCCTCCTTATGCACCGACCATGGTGTGTGCAGCCGTTCCTCTCACCGAAATCCTTCACCACCGGCAGGCAGACGCCTCTCAGGGTCTCTTCGCATCTCGTCTCCTCTCCACTCCTCTCAGCCGGGCCGGGCCCAGTCAGGCCCAATTCAGCTGCCCGGCGAGAGGCCAGAGGGTGAGGCCTGCCAGGCCCACAAGGCTCGCGCCTCCCCCTCTCTGCCCCCGTTCAGCTCCTTCACATCTTCTCTACTTTTTTTTCTGTTTTCCCCTTCTTAATACCTTATAGCAGAAGCGTTATCCGGGAACATTCTGCTACCAATTGGCTTGGCCTTGGCCAGCAGCGGGTCTGCCGTGGGCCCGGTCGAGTGCGCCGGACAAAGGGGAAACAACTTCCAGCAGCTTCCTACAGAACCTGCCAACATAGCCCCCCAAGCCGCCCCCCCACCCCATGCCCCACTACATAAAACTAACAGCAGGCTTCTGGAGGGGTCGTGAATGGGCCCATGATGGTCAGACGGTCAGGGCCGGGGAAAGGCTCTGATTGTGAGGGGCTGGTCTCCATCATGGTCACAAGCCAGACGGAGGAGAAATCCGGGGAGACTGCAATCTCCTTTTTTGGGAGCTTCCCAGTCCCCAAAAGGCAAACTCAGGGGAAGAAGTTTCATTTTCCTTTTCCCCTTTTCTGCAGGAGCTCTTCCTCTTTGGCGGGGGGAGAGAAGAGTGAGGCAGCGAAAAGCAGGATTTCTGTTAAGCTGGAGTGGATCTTCCACGTTTAATGGCGTCGAGGGGGAGAGGCGGGGCTCTGCAGCACGCCAAAAGCACAGGGATGGCGTGGGGGCACGCCGGGGTGTCTGACCATGGGGCTCTGCGACAGCGCGGAGGGCAACAGGGAGGTCCCGGGGGGACGAGAGGGCAAAGGGTGGACTGGGGGCACCCTGAGAGCACCCAGGTGCCCAGGGCTGAGCCGGCCCCCTGCACCCCATGGAACCCTGCCCCACCCGGCCCGGGCAGCGTGTCACAGTGGGGCCCTTTGTGACCTCCGCGTTCCGACACCCCGTCCAAGTGCGTACGGTCAGCGCGGCTGCGCCCCCTCGCCCTCAGTGTCCGGCAGGACAGCGACAGGACAGGGCAGGAGCCCGTGGAGCTGGCGAGGAGCCCGCGAGGAGCCCACGTCTTACCCTGCCGGCCCCGGCAGCAGCCCCGCAGCGCCGAGGCCTTTCGACAAAGCTTCCCCCACATCCCCACTCCTACCCTTTCCTCCGTCCCGCAGGATGGCAGAGAGGCCCCCCCGCCGCCCCAGGGTGGCCTGGGAGGAAGATCGGACATCCCAGGAGAGCAGCTCTCCACGGGAGCCCAACGACGTGTCGATGGTGGAGCCGCTGCAGATTGGTGAGTGAGGGGCCCTCTTGGTCGGGGCAGGGCTGGGGCCAGCCAGCGCACCCTGCTCGACGCCAGCGTCACCTTTCCCGGCACGTGGGCAGCGGGGGTCCCGCGGGCGGGGGCACGATTCCGCCTGAATGACGGGGATGCTCAGGGCTGGCAGCTGGCCCCAGCACAGCCTCTCCCAGGGAGGGACAGCAGAGGGGACCCAGCTCCTGCTCCGGCCACCGGCAGCCGTGCTGTGGGACGGGGACCTTTCCTGCCCACCTGCAAGAGAGTTCCTCAGCGCGGGGCACCGGGGGCTTTCCCCGCCGCGCCGTGCGCCAGCATGGCAGCCCGGCTGCCGGGCACCCTCCAGCCCTGGCACGCACGGGAACACTGTGCCAGGGGAGCGGGCAGGGGCTGGACGCAGGGCAGATTTCCGGCCTCTGCCCTCTGCTGCCCCCGGCCCCTCTCCACACCCTCCCTGCTCTCCTCCTTCCTTAGATGACAGCTGGTTGCCTGTCTACGCCGTGGAACACGCAACCGTCGACTTCATCCAGGCCTTTGCCAGCAGCCCCCAGCAGGTAACCGTGGCCGTTCCACCTGCGCCTGTGCCGGCCTGTGCTGACAGGGGCTCTGCTGCCGGGCTGCCGGAGCTGTGCTGGCTGGGCAGCGCTGCTTCTCCCAGCTCTCCCGCACGGCACTGCGCGCCCACGGCTCCGGTCCCGCCGGCCGTGTGTCCCCCTCTCACGCTGCCCGTTTCTCTCTCTGTCCCCGCGTGCCAGGAGGAGCGCCAGAAGACGAAGTTCCTTGAATGCATCTGCGTGCTGTGCAGAGCCGCCAAGCAGCACGACTTGTGTCGGGGCCTGGATATCTTCTGCCACGGATACCAGCTGGCAGAGAAGATCCAGGTGAGGGGAAACCCCAGGGCTCTGCGGAAGGGCCTGGCCGGCACGGGCACCCTGTGGGGACCGCGCGTGGCAGGGCGAGGGTCTGGTGGCACTGGGTGCTGGCAGCTGCCAGGGCCCATCCCAGTTGTGCTCTGCAGGCGCTGCTGGAAGAGGAGCCCAGGAACCAAATGCACACGGCCGTGCAGCAGAAAGCCATGCGTGCCATCGCCGCATTGAGGTACCTGCCCATCCCTCCTGGGGACCCCGTCCCAGAGCTGCGTGCCCACCTGCTCGAGGCCTGGAGGCTCTGCTCCCAGCACCAGTGTCCCACTGGCGCCTCTCCCTCTTTGCAGCTCAGCGGGGATTCTGCTGGAGGGCAAAAAGACAAGCCTCCTACAAGCCTGCTTCTCCAGTGTCTTCTTCCTTCCACCAAACAACGAAATCTGTGGCCTGGGCAATTGTCTCTACCGTGAGGTAAGTGCTGGGTGAGCCACAGGAGCCCCCAGACCCTCTGGGCTGCTCCCTGGCCTCCCCGTGCTGCGATATGAGCAGAGAGCCAGGGCAGGGCAGGGTCTCGGCTTTGCTTTCCCACCCTCAGCCCTTTGTCCCCTTCCCCTGGGCCTGGCCACGTCCCGTGCCGCAGGCTGCTCTGCCCGCAGCAGATTGTCTGTGCCTGGCTCTCTCCCGGGCACCGCGATGCCGTGCAGGAGGCCTCCCTTGGCTCCGGGAGCTCAGAGTCGTCTCCTGGGGCGAGAGGGACAGCAGGGAGCACGGCCACAACTCTGTCTCCCTTGCAGACCCTGATTGCCATGGACAAGATGCTGGAGACGTTGGTGCTCAGCACTCCCGCCTGCAGAGTCAGCGAGCAGCTGCAGAGTATCTTCCAGGTCTGGCCCGGGCACAGAGCGGGGCTGTTCCTCTCCCTGCAGGGAAGGGATTGTCCACTCTTGATGGACGGCCCGCACCTTTGCTCGAGAGCAGAGGAAGCGGCGACGGACTGTGCGAGTCCAGCTGAGGAGCTGGATCGCGCTGCTTGTGCTGCAGCGGGTGTCTGCTGCCAGGGCTCACCAGCAGCTTCTCGCACCTCACCCCAGATGCTGCTGAACTTCACCGACTCTGAGAGAGCAGAGGTGCGGGAGAGGGCTGTGGGGAGGATTAGCTTGCTGAGCTGTGTGCTGAGCAGGCATTCCTCGCTGGAGGTAAGGAGCCAGGCACCCTCCAGCCAGGCCATCTCCCCCTCCCTGCACACCAGAGCAGCCTGCAGCTCTCCCCGCGCGGGGTTGTCACCCATGGCACTGCTTTGGGAGCCGTGGCCGGCGTGGCCCTGGCTCACCCGGGACCACCCCAGAGTGTGTGCAGGGCTTTGGCACCAGCTGCCTGCCCTCAACCCTGCTGCTGTTCTGCCTCCCTCACCCAGGGCTGCGACCGCTGTGACAGAGAAATACACGGCCCCGACGGCTACAGAGACATCGAGATCCCAGTCCTGGGGCGGCTGCTGGGACGGCTCCTCCTTTTCAGATCTTCAGAGGATGAGACAAAGCGTCCAGCTTCAGAGGCTCTCTGTTACCTCTCCAGATTCCTGAAAAGTCAAGAAGGTAAGAGAAGTTGTGGTGGGCTGCATCCCACCGCACACAGACATCTGCCGTTGGGTCGGCTTCTCTCCCCCACCTCCTTTGTCCCTCACAGCTGCTTCCCGCAGCTTCCCAGCTGTCATTCTGCTGCAGAGGCCGAGTGCTCTCCTGAAGTCCAGGACCTGCTGCCTCCTGCTCTCCTTCCGCCCTCCTTGCAGCATCTTGAACCCCACCAAAGCGGCTCTTGATTGCCGTGGCCCAAAGCCACGTCTTCCCTGTTAGCGAAGAGCAGGTCCATCTGTGCATCACCCCGCCTGCTCCCTCCAGTGCTGGCAGCAAGAAGCTGTTCCTGCCGCCCTCCAGAAATCTCCCTGACCGCCTGTGCCCTGCCGTCCTGCCAGCAGATCTCTGGGTGCTTTGGGGAGCTTGCTGGCAAAGCTGCTGTCTTATTGACTCTTCTGTGTTCCCCCCGCTGTTTAGGCAGGTCAAGGCCAAAGCAGAAAGCACAGCAGCTCTGCTGGGAACACCAGACCACCTCCTCTCAGTTTTTGGCCCCCGGCAGAGACACGGTAATGAGCCCCCCCTTCCTGGGGCACTCCTCCGTGGCATCAGCAGGGCACGTGTGTGAGCAAAGGCAGCCAGACTCAGCGGGCACTGCCGCCAGTGCTGCCGGGCATCTCTCGCCAGGGCTGCTCGTGCTGCCCAGCTCGGCAGCACCATCAGGGCACTGGCGGTGACGTGTCTTCCCTCCCTGCCTTCCTCCCATAGGACTTTTTAATATACCTCAGCCTTTGGGAGAGGACAGACATCGTCCTTGTCTTCATCGAGGCAGTGAGAGACCACAGCATCTTTGACAAGGAGGTGGCCATAAAGATGCTGGACGAGGTCATGGCAGCCCCTGACTTGTGGCTGACGAACGTAAGTGGCCGGGGGCCGGCTTGCCCTGCCCTTCAGCCCTGTCAGCCCTTCTTGCTCCCTCCATCCCTCCCTCCCAAACCCAGCTGTGTTGGGCACCAGAAGCCACCTGAAGGCAGCAGCGAGGGATGGGAAGGGCAGCTGAGGAAATGGCTGCACCATCCTCACCTGTGTCCCCTCCAGGTGCCAGCGATCCTGAGCTACATCCACAAAAACCTGGAGGACATCAACACGGCACCAGCCCGGCAGAGCGTGGAGTCACTGCTTCTCCTGATGGCTATCGGGCGCCCTAGGGAGGCGGTCAGGACCATGCTGAAGATCGCTCTGCCAGGAGACCGGTACTGGCCCTGACAAGCCCCCTGAGGGGCCCGGGGACTCTCTGGCTGCCAGCCCCACCGGGAACACCACCACCTCAGCGCTCTCCTGCTGCCCAGGGCATCCCAACCGAGGGGCAGGGTCTGTGTCCCGCGGGGCTGTCCCGGGCCGTGCTGCTGTGGCCGAGGCAGCCCGGCTGACAGAGCGCTCTGTCTTGCAGCACTGCCCGGGCCGTGTGGGAGGTGATGTTCTCCATACCCCAGGTTTTGGAGGAGATCTTTAACAACCTCCTCAGATTATCCCGGATTGCATCTTCACGCGGGCTTCACAGCCACTGGAGACAACACGCCTGCGTCCACGTGTCTGTGAGTAACCAGCAAAGGCCTGATCGCCTTCCGCGAGCCCTGCAGGCTCTGCCAGTGTCTCACTGCTGGGTTTCTTTCAGCCGACGACCTCTGCCAGCCATGAGATGTGTCCAAGCCGGCTAGTGCTCTTCCAGTACCTCGAAAGCCTCCTCACGCTCGCGGAGAGAGCTGACATGGTGAGCAGGGCGTCATGACGGGAGCCGTGTTGGCAGCCGCGGCTGGGGCAGTGGGTAAGGCGGTGGCCTGGCCTGGGCCGGCAGTCAGGCGGTGGGGTGACTGCTCCAACCGCCCTCCCTGCCGTGGTGGGCCCTGCGGCTGCCTGGGGCGCTTTCCAGGCACGGGCCTTCTCACAAAACGGAAACTCTCTTTTTCACACAGGCAAGGAAAATGCTGGCCTTCCTCCCGCACATGATGGAGGTGTTCCACGGTGGCAGCACAGACATCAAGAGGACGGTCCTGCTGCTCTGCAGAAAGATGCTGGGTCACCTGAAGAAGGAGGAAGCCAGCCCCGTCGCTGTGCGGCTGGCAGCGGAGCTCCTGCCCCTGTTTGACCACGTAAGGCTGATGTGGGAGACCGAGCCCCGCAGAGGGGCACCGGGCAAGGAGAGCTGTCCTGCGGCCCAGCCCTCGCAGGTCGATGCCTCCGAGCCCCCTGTGCTGGGGCCCAGGCCGGCCCCTGTGCAAAGCAGCTGCAGCTCAAGAGCCGCTCCCAGAGCCGCGCGGGCTCCCCAGCGGCGCTGCCGGGCTGGAGCAGAGGTTCCCACAGCTCCTGTGTGCAGAGCCCGACCCCGCAGCACCTCCCCTCAGGTCCCCATCTCCTCCTCCCTACCAGGAGTGCAGCCGGATGAGAAAGATCTCCATCAGCCTCTTCCGGGAGCTGCTGGGGACTGTGGTGGGCAACGACAGGAGGAGGATGAAGAAGATGGTGCAAAGGGGCCTGCTCCCCCTCCTCTTCCGCATGCATGATGAGGTCAACGGTGTGGCCAAGGTAGAGACTGCAACGCTGGCTAGGGACAGAGGGCAGGGCATGCTGACCCCTGGGCAGCGGGGCAAGAGCTGACACTTCCTACACCTGCCCCACCTGGTCCAGCAGGGCTGTGCCCAGGAGACCCCCAGATGTCTGAGCCGGGGCACGTCCCAGCACCCCAAGGGCGGGATCACCCCGGGAACAAGGGCAGGGGGACGCCAGGTCTCCTTCCCCAGGCCGTGGTGCCATCTCCCAGCTTCTGCTGCTCTGCAGGTCTCCGGGGAAGCCCTCCTCGCTGCAGCAGAGCTGCTCAAGTGGAAAGAGCTCCGACACCTGCTGCAGACCCAGCAGACATGGAGGATTGGGGAGTGTTTGGTGAGCACAGCCCCCACACCCCTGGGCCCAGGCTGGACGAGGGCTGCCCCCGCGGCTGGGGTGCGGGCTCTGCAGCTGTGCCTCGCCTGCCCGGCTCCAGCCCGGAGTCCGCAGCCTGGAGCTGGATCTTGATCCCTGTCCTCAGGAGCAGAGCCCCCAGGGGCTCTTCTCCACGCCCCGCTCCCCTCCCTGCAAAATGGGGGATGGAGGGCTCTCAGCAACGGGGGGGTGCGGGAGGAGGCACTGCTCCGGCCAAGTGGGGAGGCGCTGCGACATGCCCGTGCCCTCGTGCTCCCTGCAGCTGGCGCGGGACAGGAGCCAGGCTGAGGCCTACTGCCGTCAGAGCCTGCCGTACCTGGAGGATGTTCAGGCCGCCATGCGAGAGACGGCCGTCAGGTTCCTCGGTGAGCCGCAGCCCCCGGGGCCCCTCTCTTGGCAGCCTGGCCCCAGTCCCTGCTGCCGCACTGGCAGCGAGGAGCAGCCCTGTGCTGCGGGGAGCACGCTGGGGAGCGGCAGGGCTGACGAAGCTCTGTGCCTAGGGCTTGCCGCGCGACCCCTGAGGGACCAGAGCCCGGAGATGGTGTCGGAGATCTGCAGCGGTGAGTGGAGAGCATGGTCTGGAGGGGACGCCTGGGGGTCTCTGCAGACGCGGGCGTTCATCTCAGCTCTATTTCTCTCTGTTGCAGCCCTTCAGAACTTGGTGAAAGACCGCGAACCCTCCATCTCGTCCCTGGCAGCTCAGACCCTCCTCATCCTCAGGTCTCCACAGGAGAAGCCAAGATCAGGACGCACCCCGCGAGCACTCTGCTGCTGCTGCTAAGCCAGGCAGCGGTGCGGCCTTCTTGGGAAAAGGGCTCTATTTTAATAAAGCTGGAACAGCAGCCCAAACCCGCGGCGTCCTTCACGTGTGTGAGAGACACAGCCAGGCCAGGGCCCAGGAGGGCTGGTCCCTGCTCTGGTCACCCCACTGTTTCAGAGGGGATGGAAACCCCAATATCCAGATAGCGCTGCTATCCGCTCCACATGTCCCTTACAGTGGTGGCTCCACTCGTGCCCTGGCTATCTCGACAGTTTCAAGGCGTTTATAACAAGATACGTAGCAACAGACACGTCGTCTTAGGAAGTGCTTACTTGTGAAATAGTTGCGCCTTGGTAAGTGCTCTGCCTGAGCTGAGCACACTGATCAGGAGTCGAAGCAAGTGAGAGGTCGACTAGGGAACACAGCGAGGCAGAATATTCACGTCATCCCTCCAGAGGACCCTCGGAGACCACTGACTCCAACTACTGAGCATGCGCAGTGGAGCGGAGAGTAGGGAAATAAGGTACAGGAAATTGGATGAATATGTATAAATATCTAACGACACCTTGAATAGTGTCAAGGGGCTGACAATTCCTCACCTCCCGGCTTTTTCACAGGAAAAATGGGAGTATGGAATTCTGATTCCCGTTCGACTCGTAGTCGATATTTTAAAAATTTTTCCATTATTTTCTCAAGGCCTCTGCTAGCTTCCTATTTTAAAGGGCACTGGTTTTGTCTTAGCAGTTTGGAGCCTTCCTTTGGAAAAATCTCAGTGGCCGATGACACGAGGGACAAGTCCCCCACAGGCTGTCCCCCCCCTTGCTGTCCTTCCCCGTAAGCTCGCAGCCCCCTGAAGAGCCCTGGTAGCCTTGCGGGGGTGCTGAGCATTGGCTGGGGACCCTCAGCGGGACCCCAGAGCTCAGCGGGGCACTCTCACAGGGATGCCAAGACCCTCATGGGGACCCTCATAAGGGACCCCAAAAGCCTCACAGGGACCCCAGGCCTCTGCTGGGGATCTTCACAGGTGCCCCGAGAACCTCACGGAGATCTCGAGACCCTCCCAGGGACGCTTCTGGGTAACCTCAGTCTCTGCTCAGGACTCTCGTGGGGACCACGAGGTGCTCAATGACTTTTTTTCCTCAGTCTTCACCAACAAGGGCTCTTGTCCCGCCACCCAAGCTGTAGAAGGTGCAAGCAGGGACTGCGAGGATGAAGAACCTCCCACTGTACTCGAAGAGCAGGTTCGGGATCATCTGAGGAACCTAAAGGTGCACAAGTCCATGGGACCTGATGAGATCCGTCCGTGGGTGTCCTGGTTTTGGCAGGGATGGAGTTAATTTTTCCTCTCAGTAGCTGGTATGTTTTGGATTTTGTGTGTGAAGAATGTTCATAAACACCCTGATGATACCAGTTGTTGTGAATGAGACCAAGGACACCGTCCTGCTCTCCAAGTCTCGCTAATGTGCAGATGCAGGAAGCTGGGAGAAAGACAGACAGCATAATTGAGCCAAACTAGCCAAAGAGAGTATTCCATGCCATAAACGTCATGCTCAGTATATAAGTGGGGGCAGGCGAGGGTGGGTATCTGCCTTCCTGGCATCCATCCTTCCTGCTTGTTTTTGCTGGCATCGTTCCCCCTACCTTGCTGGCTCCCTTTTGCTCCTTTGCTTGCTGCTCGGGTTTGTTTCCGTGATCGCTGCTCGGGACGGGCTGTGTCGGTCATTGGGACATCGGGTGGTGAGAAAACACATATTGTTCACTTTGTATATTTTTGATATCCTTATATTCTGTTATTATTGTAGTTTTCCCTTTTATTTTAGTAAATTGTCTTCATCTCAACCCACGAGTTCTCCTTCCTTCCCAATTCTCTCCCCCATCCCCCTGGGGAGGGGGAGAGTGAGCGAGAAGCTGTGTGGTGATTTGGGCTAAACCATCACAGTCATTTTGGCGCCCAACGTGGGGCTCGAAGGGTTGAGGTAAGGACAGATCTGACTAGAGTGTGTTAAAGTTGTTACAAGTGCTCATTATTTTATTTGAATCCCTGGTCACAATGTTGTACTATGTGTTCACATGGTTGTGTTATGTCTTTCCTAAGTTGCATCACGTATTTCCTTTGGTGCTGTTTATCATTTCTCGGAAATGGATGAGAATTCTCATGTTGATTTACTGGGCACTACTGGCTTATGATATGGTATCATCACTGGTCATTAAATTAATCTGGTCCTTGTTTTCGGCATTGCTGGCAACTCCGTACTTTGGATGCCATTTGGTAAGAATTATTAATAATCACACATTTTTCTTTTTCTCCCCGGAGAACCAATCTATGGGGAAGTCAGAGGAGGGTACCTTCCCATACTCCTTTACCTTCCCTTTTTCTTTTGAGCGAGTCACATCAGCTCTCGAGAATTTTGAATATCCTTGGGATGTGCAAGCCAGCATACTCCTATTGCTCTGTGTCCTAAATGGGTTTCAGATGTTGTTTAGGATTAAACAATTATTTACAAAATTCACCCGGAGATCTACCTTGAGGTTGGAGGGGCAGGGGTGGCATGGTATGTGGGAGAAGACAGGCAGGTACCTAGAAAACTTCTCGCCTCCAATGGTCTGGAACTTCACTCCCGAACAACTACAGAATCCAGATGAAGTGATCGAATATTTGAAAGAAAAATGCCATAGCTATTCTAAAGAGGCAAAGCTTACCGCTTTGTGCTGGGCACTGGCTAGTATCTACCAAACACTGCTTAACGTGCAGCACCCTCAGGAAGAAGGGAGAAAAAATCAACCGACCGATACCCTGGCTGCTCCAGCCCCGGCTACCGGCCCTGCGGCTGCTCCAGCCCCGGCTACCGGCCCTGCGGCTGCTCCAGCCCCGGCTACCGGCCCTGCGGCTGCTCCAGCCCCGGCTACCGGCCCTGCGGCTGCTCCAGCCCCGGCTACCGGCCCTGCGGCTGCTCCAGCCCCGGCTACCGGCCCTGCGGCTGCTCCAGCCCCAATGACAGGCACTGCGGCTACTCCAACTCTAGCTACTGGCACTGCACCGAATCAGAGAACCAACCTGTGTCAGTATCAGTCGCCCCTGTACAGAAGAAGAAATCTTGGAAGCGAAAGTCAGCTCGTTTAGTAAGGGATGAGGGAAAACCAGGGACCTGGATGTACTTGGTGGGTGATGCGGGAGGATGGGGAAGTCCGATGTGTACCTCAAGGAGATCTGATTTTAGGTGAGAACAGCCAATAATTTGAACTGTATATAATCATTTCCATAGTTCTTATATGTCATATCAAAGGTATTGCAGCAAGAACACCCTGATCAGTGAAGAATGAGTTTCAATAAAACCAAGAGAGATGCAACGATGATGGAACAGGAACTGGCGCCCAACAATTTCCTCAAGATCAACATCTTCAATTTGCAGACCATGGACATGATACACCAGCCACGCCAGATGTACCAACTGCGAGTTCCAGATGCAGCATGCAACAGTCCCATACTACATACCATCTCTCTTGTCCTGAAAGACTGTATGACATATGGAACCCAAAGTCATGGACTAAATGAACTCAACAGACTTTGGAGGGATAGCCCATAGATTGAAGGAGTTACATCTATGTGTGTGTATATGTATACGCATGACGTAGGTGGTATGGAATAAGGGGTGGATACTGTCCTGGTTTTGGCAGGGATGCGGCAAGTCCCTTAGGAAAAATGCAGTCACGCATCGCAGACGTACCTTGTACTTGCAGACCGCTGCGGCTCCTTTCCATCCATCTCGTACTTTCACGGCCAAGGAAAGGGCGACCACGGTGAAACGCTGGCAGCAGACATTCAGCAGAGAGAGGGAAAAACCCCTTAGTTTGAAGCTAGGCAGGAATCTAACTCTTCCTTTTGGGGCGAGGTTTCTCAGGACTAAAACCACGTGAAGGACAGAGTATCTTGCAGCACCTTTGGTACAGCTGCTGATACCGGCCTTTAAAGCTTTTGCATTTTTCAGACACCCGGGCCTTTTTTTGACTCATTGGCAGCTTTAGTTTCACTCGAACCGCTGTCCTACATACAGGCAGGGGACAGACACAGATGCCTACATACATTTTCTCAACCCTAAGTACAGCCGAGATCTCCTCACCCTCTATGTGCCAAGTTGAATATTTGTTTGTTAAGGAGCACAGCAACACTTCTGTCCTCGTGAACTGCCTCCGAGCAGAGGAGGGCTCTGGGATTTCCTGGACGCCAGTGCTCCCGCTTTCACTGTCAGCTCCGCACGGCCACCCACCGGAAAAAAGGCCTCAAAATAACGGACGTCAGACGATTGCTGCCACACCAAAAGTGCCAGCACTGAAAGCTCGTGCTGCTCCTCGCCGGCCCTTGCCAGCGCCTCTACAGGCCCACAAACGTTATCCAGCCTAGAGACTGCATAAAAGGCAGACCGCCCCAGGCTGCAACACTCTTGCCCAGCGTACACTGACCAGTAACGTCTCCCCCTTCACCTTCCCGAGAGAGACTGTTCCCAGGGAGCCCTCTTCCTCCCATCAATTTACTACACCCTCCCTGCAGTTTTCAACCTTGTTCCCTCCTCGGCTGTGGTCCCTCAACTTAGCTCTCAAATGGCCAGAAATCAGATTCCATCCTCAAAAGAACAACCCCATGCTAACTAAGGTGGCGCTTCCTCGCCCACCTCCTCATCACCATCTGCAAAAAAAAAACCCCAAAAATAAAACCTACCAAACAGCACCGCCCTTCAACATCACACCACTTACCACCAATCTCTTCTATGGCACTCTCCTCCTCAAAAGCGCCGCAGTGCTCTGCTCACCGGCTCCACTCATTGCCAAGAAGTCCGACGCTGCAACTGCCGCTCGTGGTGCTTCAGATGCTGAGAGACGCAAAGCTCAACTTACTTTTTCTGGGGTGTAGGTAGAAAAAATAGGTGTCATACCAAGCTAACGAGAAAAGTATGTCATTACATGCAATGACAACATTATCAAAAACCACCTGCTTTAGCTTCCTACAAGAAAACAAATGCTCCAGGCTTCATTTCTAGCAAGACCATGCATGCTATCTAACTTCTACCACAGCTACGTTCTGGACAGGGCTGAATGACAAATGTAGCAGAACGTGGTGGCTCGCACACGTGGCCGACAGAGGCACGGAGCTCCTGGCACTGCGTCCTGGTGTCTGCTCTGTCAGGGAGGGCTCAGATGGACCAGCCACTCCTTGCTGGCGGCACCTGCCTGTGATTCACTCCTCAGTCCCCTCCAGCAGCCATGCCCAGGCGGCCCCCTTTACAGCTGGAGGCCCCTCATACAGCAGGGCCAGGGCCAGGGCCAGGGCCACCCTCAGCCTCACTGGACCCATGTGGGGCTGCCCCACCTCCAGCCCCAGCTGGAGCCCATCAGGAGCAGGGGCCCTTGCCAAAGCCCCACAGCACATCACCCCCTTCCCTGTGCCTGTCCTCAGCCATCAGCTCTGCACCCAGGGGCTGCAAACACATCCAGGGGCACAGAGGAGGTCACAGACAGTGAGATACAGAACAGAAAAAAAAAAACAGTGACAGTACGCAAGACAAAGAGATAGAGAAAGAAAGATAAGAAAAGAAAGAGAGAGATAGAAAGGCAGAGGCACAGGGCAGGCATGCAGAGGCGCAAAGAAAAGCAGGCCAGAAAACAGGCTGGAGAAATTAGTTGGGGGGAGAAGACGGATGCAGATCAGGACAAAGAGATGGAAAAGGCAAAAACAGCAATGGGCCGCAGGACAGAGACAGAGGACAAACAAAGGAAGGAAAGGGAGCAGAACAAAAGTGCAGGGATACAAAACAAAAGGAAGCGGTAGAACAAGAGATTTAAAGGGAGAGAGAAAGGGGGAAGAGCATACAAGAACAGACAGAAGAGGAGAGGCAGAAGGAAACAATAACAACAACAACAAATCACAGCAGCTTGGGAAAGGTAGGGGTCACGGGAGCGGCAGGGAAGGACAGGGACGCACAAGAGAGGAGGCAGAGCCCCAGGGGCCGGGGACTCACCACAGCTCTCACTCCCGGCACTGCTGGGAGAATCTGACAGGTCAGATGCTGCTTTCTGCTTCTCTCCTCTTCTGTAACTCCGACCACTTGGCTGTCCTCCACCTAAGAGAATACGTGGGTGTCTTACAGCTCTTAGACAAAAAGCTTCCTAGACACGTAGCCACCCACCCACGCTCGCTCGCTCGCGCGCTATGTGGCCGTACCGTGCTTCAGGTTCCACGTACAGACTGTGCAGTGCGCAGTGGCGGTCTGGCCTGCTGAAGAGTACAAAGAGGGATCCTTCCTCACCCGGAGAGGCAGGCTAGGCTCTCTCTGGCCTGCAGCGGGAGGCAGCTGCTGGCTGGCTGGCCTTTGGTTTCTTCTTCTTCTTTACCTTTCTGTGGCCTCTCCAGCTTCAGCTGCAGCAGCTCCTCTCCACAGGCAGTAAGCGCTCCATCCGTTCATTTTCGCTCCCGCACCGCCAGGAGAGCGCGGCCGGGCAGAGACAGCCCACACAAGCCTGAGGCGAGTGCAGTCAACAGCGTTCCCAGGGGAGGAACGGACAGCCACGGCCTCTGGGAGAGGGAAAGAAGAAGCAGCGACCGTTATTACCGCACGCGGCCCCTGGCCGGAGCGCCTGCTGCCGCAGGGGATTCTCCAGATACACTGAGGTCCCCCCTCGCAGCCTTCAGGGCAGGGCGTGGCCCGGTGCTACGGGACAGGCTTCAGGGGACGCGCCGGAGCGGCGGGCAGCTGCACGGGGCCGGGGGAGGCTCGGGGGGAGCTCTGGCGAGCTGGGGAGGTGCCCGGCGTCTCCGCCCGGGAGGGGGGGCCCCCTCCTGCCCCTCTTCCCTTCTCTCTGCTCTCGGGTCACTCCCCGGGGCTGCCCTCGCCCGGCTCGGCTCCGAGCGGGCGGCTTGAGGCTCCCCGGGCGGGCAGGAGACAGCGCTGCAGCCACGAAAGGGGCTCGCTCACCTCACGGGTGCCCTCGGTACTCACCCGTCACCGCCGCCGGGACCCGCCGGCCGCACACCGCCATGCTGCTCCCGGCCGCATGCGCAGTCCGAAGTCCGAACACAGTGCCTGCCGGGAGAAGGGCAGAGCACTGCGCACGCGCGACTCCCGAGCTGCAGTTCCCGCTTTCCGTCACCAGGTGGCAGCAGCCCCCCACCGCTCCGGTCCTGGGTGTTCAGCCGGACGAGCCACGGCCGGTTCCTCCTGACGTGCGGAAAACGGACTCCACAATCCGTAAGATTGTAAAGTAGGTATGCTTATTCAGCGCTGGGCAGCACAGGGGGGTAGTCCCACCAAAACCGTGCGCGCCTTACGTGGCAACTCACTTTCAATTTACACAACCAAATGTTACATATACATCAAGTTTCACAATACGCCTAGACATATGCATGACCTATCCCCGCTTCCTATTAAAATTAGTCCCAAGGGGTCATTTTCATAAACTCCTCCTGTCTGGGCTTGCGCAGTGCCTCCTGCTGGTGGTCGTCGGGGGTCGTGGGGATGAAGGCAGGTGACTCCTCTTCGTCACCGCTAGTAACCTTTTGTTCCTGCGCAAACTCAGTTATCCCTTGGCTTTCATTCAAGCTGCAGGGTCGGTTTTAGCTGGTTCTTGAAGCGACCCCCCTAGTCCTTACCGGGAACTGTCTTTCGTGAAGAATTGCAAGACTTTCTGCTTCAAATAGTTTGCACAATGGTTAGCAAATTATTAAGCAAGTAGTTAACAAAACATTAAGCACTATTTATCAACTTGATTCCTTAGGATGCACAGCAATAATTAATCAATGCCATATCTATTAAGATTTCTTTAACTCCTTCTCTCAGTCCCCCCTTTTCTAGAAAATTAGTAAATTCTTTTACTGCCAGCTATGTTCATCGTTTGTAGATTTACCAGGATTACACAAACCTTAATCCACATTCTACCTTCTCAGTTTAAGCTTTAGGGGTCCCTGAACTTCAGAAGTCCAGAGTTTTTGTGGTGCCTTTTTTACCCTAGTGTGGTGTATCCAGGCATTCTGCTCTCTGATCTTGATTGCTGTAAAGGAGGTGAGGAGTACCTGGTATGGTCCTTCCCACTGTGGTTCCAAGGTTTTTTCTGCAAGAGACTTTACATATACATCATCTCCAGGTTGTATATCATGCACAGGTTCATCTAGACCTCTTCCCCGGGTCCCAATTACATGCTTTCCAATTTTATTGAGCTGTTTGCCCAATGCCACCATGTAGGAAGTCATAATTTCATCCCCAGCTTGCGTAGACATTCCCCTCTGTATTCCATAGGGTCGTCCATACAAAATTTCAAAGGGACTCAGTCCTTCCTTTGCCCTTGGTCTCGTTCGTATACGCAGAAGGGCTAAAGGGAGTGACTGAGGCCACGTTAAGTTTGCTTAGAGAGAGACAGACTGCGTAGTCTGGTCCTGATCAGGGCTGAACTACGACACTAAACCTAACCCTAACCCTAATGACCCTAACCTTAACACTAAGCCTAAACCCTAAACCTAACCCTAAACCCTAAACCTAACCCTAACCCTATCCCTAAACCCTAACCCTAACCCTGACCCTAATGACCCTAACCCTAACACTAACCCTAACACTAACACTAACCTTAACCCTAAACCTAACCCTAAACCCTAACCCTAACACTAACCTTAACCCTAAACATAACCCTAAACCCTAACCCTACACCCTAACCCTAATGACCTTAGACCTAACACTAACCCCTAAACCTAAACCCTAACCCTAACCCCTAACCCTAACTCTAAACTTAACCCTAACCCTAATGACCCTAACCCTAAGCCTAACCCCTAACCCTAAACCCTAACCCTAATGTCCCTAACCCTAACGACCCTAACCCTAACTCTAACCCTAACCCCTAACCCTATCTCTAAATCCTAACCCTAACCGCAACACTAACCCTAGCTCTAAATCCTAACCCTAACCCGAACCCTAACCCTAATGACCCTAACCCTAATGACCCTAACCCTAACCCCTACCCCTAAACCCTAACCCCTAACCCTAACTCTAAACCTAACCCTAACGACCCTAACCCTAACATTAACCCTAATCCCTAACCCTAAACCCTAAACCTAACCCTAACCGTAAACCCGAACCCTAACACTAACCCTAACCCTCAACCCTAAACCTAAACCTAAACCCTAAACCTAACCGTAACCCTACACCCTAACCCTAACCCTAACCCTAATGACCCTAACCCTAACCCTAAACCCTAAACCTAACCCTAAACCCTAAACCTAACCCTAACCCTAAACCCTAACCCCTACCCCTAACTCTAACCCTAACCCCAACCCTAACCCTAACTCTAAATCCTAACCCTAACCGTAACCCTAACCCTAACCCCAACCCCAACCCTAACCCTAACGCTAACGACCCTAACGCTAACCCTAACCCTAACGTGACTCCTGCGTCTTGGCCGTGGAGAAACTGTCCCAGGAGCTCCAGCAGCTCGGAGCAGATCTGTCCCATTCCCCACCGGTACAGGCAGACATTTCAGCCATTTGGAGTAAATTTTTCCCAAAATCCCGAACATCGGACCATTGCTCCCACACCAAAAGTGCCAGCTCCAAAAGCTCTTGCTGCTCCTCACCCAATTTTTCCGATTCCCGGCATTTTCCGAGCGGCCCGATGAGATCATAGAGCCGCGTGCATGGGATGGGCCGGCCTCCTCCCCCTCATCAGCAACCATCCCCCCCCATGGGAGGGAGCAGAGGCTGGGGTAGGGGATGGTATTTTGGGGAGGGTGCACCCATGCTTGGGGGGGCGGCACTGGGGGAAGGTGAGCAGATGCACCCCCGGCACCCCGCCCCCCCCACGCACCCATGGGGTGCCAGCGCCCCCCGCCACCCCCACCACCGGACGCCTCCCCCTGGCTCCCTGGGACCAGATCCCCCCCCCAGGGTACCGGACGCCCATCCCTGCCCCGGGGCGGTGCCGTTTCCCCGCGGGCAGAGGCGGAGGCAGCGGCTCCCCCCGGGGCACCGGTACCGGCAGCGGGCGGGGGGGGGCGGAGAGGAGCAGGCGGAGCCGGGGGCCCGGCCCGGCCCCGGTAACCGGTAGGGCGAGGGAAAGGGCGGCGGCGGCGGCCAAGAGGCAGGCGGGGGCCATCACCGCCGCCTCCAGCCTGCAGCCGGCCGAGGGGGCGGGGCTACGGGCGGGTCGGGGCCGCGTCCCCTCTCCCGCGCTCTGTAGCCCTGGCTGAGAGAGGGGGCGGGGTCGGGATGAAGCCACGCCCACGTAGTCCTATCGGTAGTCACGTGGGCGGGGCCAAGAGGAAACCACGCCCAGCGCCTTGAGGGAGCCCGCGCGGAGGCCCCGCCCACAGCAGCATATTAACAGCCCAGCGGGAGGGACCGAGCAGAGGCCACGCCCACTCCTCGCTAGCAGAAGGGCGGTGGAGGCGAGGTGGGCGGGGCCTCGGGGCGGGGCTCAGCGGAAGCGCTGGCCACACCCCGACCGGCGGCCCCGGGGGGGGGTGGGAGCGCACGGGGACAACCAGGCCCTCCATGCCCCTCCCCCACGCTGACGTCACCTGAGTCCCCTCTGGGGGGGTGGGGCAGGGCATGGGGTGGTCCCCTCCTGTCCCGTCCCCCCCCCCCGGCAGCCCAGCCCCCCCTCAAGGGGCCCTGCTGTGACGTCATCGGGAAAATCCTCCTCTGCCCCACGCGGGAGCCCCCGCCCCACGGCGGGCCCCACAGAGACCCCTCCACCCCACAGAGAACGCGGAGATTTGGGGTGGCGGGGGGTGGGGCACAGACGCGCACACGTCAGGCTCTGCACACACGTCACGCTGTGAGCACACGTGCCGGGCTGTGCGCACGCACGAGGCCGCGTGCACATGTGATGCTGTGTGCGCGCACATGTCAGGCCACGTGCACATGTGAAGCTACGTGCACGGCTGCTGCCGTGTGCAAGCGTGTCAGGCAGTCTGCATCCGTGTCAGGCTGTCTACAGGCATGTTACACTGCATACACACACGTCAGGCTGTGTGCATGCGTGTCAGGCTCTGCGTACACATGTGAACCTGTGTACAAGCATGTAAAGCTGCGCCCGTACATGTGAGGCTGTGTGCACGTGTGAAGCCGCATGCACGGGATGCTCGATGCACACGCACCACGCTGTGTGGCCACACCCAATGCTGCGTCTGTGCCGTGCGCACACGTGTGCCCCAGCCACGCCCAGCCCAGTGCGTGCACACGTGTGTGCGTGTCGTTCCCCCTCCCCCTCCCCAGCCCTGGAAACACTGAGGACCCCCAGGAGAGCCTGGGCCCCCCCCATGGTGGGGGCTGATCCCCCCCTGCCCTCCACGGGATGTTGCTACGGGGGGGGAGCCCCGCCCCCCCAAAAAAACACAGGGCACAAAGCAGAGGTGGAAAAAGGGGGTGTATGGCGTGGGGGGAGGGGCCCTCTTCCTCTGTGCCCCCCAAATCCTCGGGGGGGAGGGCAGAGTGGGGGGAGGGGGCGCAAAATGAAGGCACAGCATGGGACTGGGGGGAGGGGGGGAGTCCTCCCCCCCCCCGCCCTCAAAACGAGGTCTCATTGAGCCGGGATTTGGGGGCGACCAGGGGGATGAGGAGGGGGGTGTCGGCGTCGGGGGCTGGAACTGGGGAGCTGGGGGGGGCGGAACTGGGGGGTCGACGGGGTGGGGAGGGGTGAAAATGTTTGGGTTTTGCCCTGAAACGAAAAGTTTGGGGGTGGTCGGGGGGGGCGAGGCGTTGGGCCAGCTCCTGGCAGCGCTCCGTGAAGCCGCCCTCCCATTCTCGAGGGCGCCCTGAAAATGGGGGGGTCCCTTCCTCCCCTCGCCAAGAACGGGCGCGGCCGGTGGAGTCCCCCCCAGACTGCGGCGGTGGCGGGGACGCGCTTGGCGAACCTCTCAGTTTGGGTGACCAGAGGCTGCGGAGAAAAATCAAAGCCACGGGGAAAAATGGTGGGGAACCCTCCAAATTTGGGGGAAATATTAAAAAAAAATAAATAAAAGGGGGGAAGAGGAGCTGTGAGTCACCCCTACCTGGTGTCAGGGAGGCGGGGCGGGGCAGGGGCACCGCTTAACGCCAAATCGCACTGATCCAGCTGCTGTAAGAGCTCCTCCTCAGTCACTCCGCTGGTTTCTGCGGGGGAAAAAATAAAAACAAAAATAAAAAGGGTGAGGATTTGGCGTTTTGGGGTTTTTGGGAGAGGGACAGCCCGACCCCGCCCTGCGCCAGGCACCTGGAGGTTTCCCCAGCATCTCCATGGCGGTGGTGAGGTCCCACATCTGCAGGCTGCCGTTGGCGTGGCCGGTGAAAAGGTAGCGGCGGGGGCGGGAGCCGATGCGGCTGGAGCCCTCGCACTCGTGGACAGTGAAGGCGGTGATGGCGGCGGCATCGACCGAGCGCACCTCACAGATCCTGTCGGGAGACGTGCCCCGTCACCCCTGCCCGGCGCCGCCCATTTTCGGCGGCAAAACCGCCTGCGCTCACCTTCGGCCGGTGGAGGAAAGCCGGACGAAGACTTGGCACGCGTCCGGCACCACTCTTTGGATGAACACCTGCTGCTCGTCCCGCTCGCCGAAAGGCCCTGCCGGCAAAAAAAACAAACCAAAAAAAAAAAACAACAAAGGGTGGCTCAGCGCCTGGTCATCCCGCCTCGACGCCAAATCCGGCGCCTCCTTACCGATGTCGGTGCCAGCGCTGCAGCTGCTGGGACCGTCGAGATCATCCAGGGCAAGGACTTTGAAGGAAGCCAAGGGCGTGGAGCCGGGCTGGGTGGAAATCATCCCGCGGAAACGCGTCACCGTCCAAGTGCGCACGTGGTTGTTGTCGGCGCAAACTGGGGAGGTGCAGGGTTGAGCGAGCGGCCAGCACCGGCGGTTTGGTGGCCTGGCGGCGTTCCCCTGCCCGGCGCTCACCAGAGATGAGGTGTTTCTCCGAAAGCATGATCCTGGTGACGGGGCTGCGATGCACGGTGAACGTCTGGAAGAGTTGGGGGCCGGAGCCCACCGTCTCAGGATGCTGCACGATGACCCGCACCACGCCGGAGCTGGTTCCATAAGCAATCTCGATCCAGTTGCCGCTGTCACCTACAGATGCAACGCCCCCCCATGAACGATCCCAAACCCCTCTCCAGTTCATCCCAGTACCAAACTGGTGAGGGGGGGAGCACCCCGAGGCGGGCGGCAGGGAGTTCCTACTGGTTTTGGGGGTGAGGTAGACGCTGAGGGCAGTGACGGCGTCTTCGGTAGGGTCGCGGTAGAGCTCCGTCACCAGGAGATCGTTGTCCTTCATGCGCAGGGGGAACTTCTGAACATCTGGGGGACACGAGGGGGTGGTGACGGCGCTGCCGCCGGCCAGGGCGGTCAAAGCCACGTCACCGGCACTCACCCACGTAGTAGATGGAGCCATTGTTGCAACCGAGGAGCAGGAAGGTGCCGGCGGCATCATAGCTGTTGATGGGGACGACGTCCTGGATCTGTGGGAGGGTTGGGAAGGGCATTTTGGTGGGGAGAGTGAGGACACACACAATTCCGGGACAATCCGGCGGTGGTGACAACCCGCGCTCACCTGCCAGTGTTTGGTGACGGCGTTCCAGACGCCAATTTTGCCAGTGTGGCTGGTGGCGATGAGCTGGTTCCCCACGAAGAAGAGGGCTTCTACCGGTACTCCCAGGTGGAAGACGCCTGAGAGAGGAGAAGACATCCAGGAGGAAGCCAAGGAAGTCAGATCTTGCCAAGGTCCTTGAGGATCCCTGAGGAACCTTGAAGATCCTTGAGGAACCTTGAAGATCCTTGATGATAACTGAGGATCCCTGATAATCTTTGAGGATCCCTGAGGAACCTTGAAGATCCTCGAGGATCCCTGAGGGCCCTCAAGAAAGCTTGAAGAACTATGAGGATCCCTGAGGAACCTTGAGAGTCCTTGACAATCCCTGAGGAACCTTGAAGAACCTCAAGAAACCTTGAAGAACTTTGAGAATCCCTGAGGAAACTTGATGACCTTTGAGGATCCCTGAGGAACCTTGAAAAGCCTTGAGGATCCTCAAGAAACCTTGAAGAATTTAGAGGATTCCTAAGGAACCTTCAAGATCCTTGAAGAACCTTCTAGATCCTTGAGGATGATTGCGGATCCTTGGTAATCTTTGAGGATCCCTGAGGAACCTCAAGGAAGCCTGAAGATCCCTGAGGAAGCTTGAGGATCAAGGCATTTTGGGGGGCACTTCTCACCGATCTCACTGCCGCTGCCGTCAGCTTGCAGGGCCCAGAGGATGATCTCGTTACAGGAGGCCACGGCCACCATCTTGTCGTGGTCGCCCAAAGCTCCGCCGAGGACCTTGGCGTTGAGGGCCACCCGTTCGATCACCCAGTCCAACCGGGGACTGGAGAAGACCTGTTGCCACCCCGACGTCTCCTTCATCCTGGGGACAAGGAGGAGAAGATGGAAGGCTTGGCGACACCACCAGCACAAGACGGCGGTCGCCAGTTCGCCCAATTTACCAATAGCAGACGAGGAACTGGGCGAAAGCCACCGCGATCCAGTTGTGATGCCCGCAGACGATCCGCACCGCTCCCGGTTCGTTGGCTACAGGTGGGAAAAAGAAAACCTGCAGGAACATTTGTGCCGCACCCGGCAGAAGCGGTGAAACCCCTGATGGGCTCGTCCTTACCAGCGGGGAGCGCCCGCTCCTCCGACAGGCGCCCCAGTGAGCCGGCGTGGCCCAGGCCGGGCGGCATGGTGTTACTGCGGCGCACCGCGGCTCGGGCGCTCGGCGTCGGCGCGTGTGCAGCCAGCTGCGGTCCCGCCACGCTGTGTCGGTTATGGCGTTTGGCCGGTAGAACTGGCGAGGGGGGGAGTGGTCAAGGGGAGAAATTTGGGCGCGGGGAAATGGGGCGATGCCACCCCACGGGAGGGGCACGTTTACCTGGGGGGGGCAGGTAGCCGTTGAAGAGGACGTTGCCGCAAGACGAACGGTCCAGTTCCTCCCGTAGCTGCAAGCGGCGCACTGGAGGGGGTGAGGGGAGCAAGGACAGAGCTGTGAGCCCCCAGACGGGGAATATTTGGGGGGACCTCCCCCAATCGGCAGCTGCCCCCCCGTTCGTCACCTAGAGGGGTGATGCCGTAAAACTGAGCCTCATGGAGGAGGAGGGAGATGCTGACACCTCGGGGGTCGAGTTCTTTCGTCCGGAGGAAGTTGAGGATGGGGACAAAGACGGTGGGGTCCCGGTCGATGAAAATCTTTTTTTTTTTTTCAGGAGGGGGATTAAATTTTTGTGAATTCCTCCCCCCACCCCGGAAAAGAGGGTACCCCCACCACCCAAGGTTCGGGAAGGGCTCACCGCTCCCGTCTCATCCTTCAGGGTGGAGATGCGGCCGCTCAGGAGGCTGTGGGGGGGGGGACATGGGTGGATTTAGGGGTTGGGGGAGGGAATGCATGAAACCCCCCCACCCCAGCTCCAGGTCGCCCTCTTTTTCCCCTGGGGGGGTCCCTGTGTTGTGTGTCCCTCTCCCTCGTCACCTGGAGAAGAAGGAATCCGAGATCCAGGTCAGGGTCTGGCGGGATGTGCTGAACCTGCGGGACAGGGCGAGGGTCAGAGCCGGCCTGGGAGACTGGGGGGCAAAAAAAAAAGGTGGGGGTGGGCAGAAACCCCGGGGGGGCGGGTGGGCAAGAAACCCCCTGGGGGGCAGAAAGACCCCGGGGAGGGGCAGAAAGACCTGGGGGGAGAGGGGGTGATAAAGGCTCTGAGAGGCCCCCAAAAAACCTCGAGGAGAGGTAGAAAGACTCTGGAGGGCGCAGAAACGTGGGGGTGGGGGCAAAAAGATGCTGGGACCCCCTCAAAAAACATCAAGGGAGGGGGGAGAAAGACCCCGGAGGGGAGGTGGGCAGAAATTTTGGGGCGGGGTGCAGAAAGACACCGGGGGGGGGGGGTCAAAGACCGTGGGGAGGCCCCCAAAAAGCCGGGGGGAGGGGGCAAAAAGACTGGGGGGTGAGGAGGGGAACTGGAGGCACCCGGAAGGCTGAGAGGGAGACACCGGGGGGACCCGGAAGGATGAAAGGAGGGGACCAGGGGGACCCGGAAGGATGAGGGGACCGGACCGGAGAGGGGCTGGGGGGAACCGGGGGGAACCGGGGGGAACCGGGGGGAACCGGGGGGTCCCGGGAGTCCCGCGGGACCGGACCCACGCGCCTCTTGCCGCCCACGTTGAGCTGCACGACCTCCGCCCCGGGCCGCGCCGCGCCGCCCGGCTCCGCCATGGCTGCCCGATCTCGCCGCTTCCGCCCGGCGTTCTCCGCCCTCCAGCTTCCCATTGGCCAATCCACTTCCATCGCCCCGCCCTCCGCTGCTCGCTATTGGTCCGTCCGAAGAGGCCGGCGCGGCCCCGCGCTCCCCGCCCGTGGTTTCGCCCCAGCCTGCGCCGACCTTGTTCGTCCATTGGCCCAGTGTGGTGTCAGTCAGGTGGAGAAGGCGGGCTTTTTACCCCCGACCCTGCCCATTCTTAAAGGGCCAGCAGCATCTCTTCGCGGGGGGACGAGGGGGCACAGAGTGCATCGCCCCCTCCCACCCCCAGCACCCCCAGCCCCTCCACGCCCCTCAATCCCCCCCACAGCCCCCCTAAGCCCCCATTCCCCCCTCAGCGACCCCCCAGCCCCCCGAACCCCTGCACATCCCCATGGGACCCCTCAGGGATCCTTTTAACCCCCCCAGCCCCCCAACTCCTCCACGACCCCCCCAGCCCCACAGACGCCATGGGGGGAGGGGTCCCTTCCTGCTCCTTTATTTTGGGGGTGCTGGGAGGGGGCGCAGCGGGGGGGGGAGGGGGTTTATTACATTTATACAGTCACAGCGCGGCGCTTGGGCCGGGGCGGGGGGGTGGGGGGTCCCCAGGGTGGGGGAGGAAGGTGTCCTGGGGGAGGGCCACGAGTGTCAAATTTTGGGGTACCTCTGGGTTTTGGGGACCCCCTGGGGCTTTAGGGACCCCTCCAGGTGATGGGGACCCCCCTGCGTTTTTGGGACCCCCCTGGGGTTTTAGGGACCCCTCCCAGGTGATGGGGACCCCCCCTGGGTTTTGGGGACACTCCCAGGGTTTTGCCGCCCCCCCCCCCCAGCTTTATGGCTTGTGCACGGAAGAAGTGGGGAGAGCGAAGGGGGGGGGGTCTCTGGAATTTGGGGGGAACACCCAAGATTGTGGGGGGCAGCCAGGATTTGGTGAGAGGGCACCCAGGATGCGGGATACCCAGGATCTGGGGGGGGGGGGACACCCTGGATTTTTGGGGGGCGGCACCCTCGATTTTGGGCGGAGCTTTGGATTGGTGGCCACCCAAGATTTGGGGGGGACCCCAGGATTTGGGGGGGACACACTCCATCCCCACGCTGCCCCACCACCCATGGGACACAAAAGTGGGGGGGGCCCAAAACCACCCCCCTCCCCCCATTCCACCACGAAGCCCCCTCTAGATGAGTCCGCGTCTGAGCTGCGTCCCTGAAACGGGGAAGCATCCCCAAAAATGAGGGGGGGTCCCCAAAAATGGTAGGGTGTGGGGGTGAGAGGGGGGGGTCACTTCCGTCTCCCTGAGGTGCTGGGGTGCCGGTCACCCTCCCGCCGGGGGAGCCCCTCGTCGGTGGAGGAGGTGGTGAGGAGACCTTGGTTCCACCGGGCCACCTCGGCGTGCTCCTGGGCGCAGGCAGCCAGCGCCCTCAGCCACCCCCGCATGTCTTCCTGGGGAGGGATACCACAAAACCACCATCAGCCCCCCAAAACCAGCATCAGGTCCCTCAAAACCATCGACAGCCCTCCACAACCATCATCAGGTCCTCCAAAACCATCAAGTCCCCCAAAACCATTGACAGCCCCCCAACTCATCATTAGGTCCTCCAAAACCATCAAGAAGACCCCAGAACCATCAAGAGCTCCCCCAAAACCATCAACCAACCCAAAAGCATCCACAGAGCCCCCTAACCCATCATCAGGCCCCCCCAATCCCATCAGGAGGCTCCCAACACCTTCGTGACCCCCCCCAACCCTGTAGACCCCTACCTCATCCTTGGCTTGCAGGAGGAACTCGCTCCCATCACTGGTCCTACAAGAGAAGGACCCGCTCAACGCCCCCTGCCGCCACCCAACTCCACAAATTTGGGGGACCTCCCCCTGTCAGTGCCCCAACGTACTTGAGCTTGAAGACGTTCTTCTTCTTCTTGTAGTCACTGGCCACCTCGCTGGTGGAGTGGTGGAGATTGAGGAGGGGCTCCCCACCGTGGGTGCTGCCGGCCGCTTGTCCCTTGGCATCCTTGTAGAAGCCCAGGTCGCCCTTGCTCAGGACGCAGTAGAGGTTCACCCAGGATCTGGTCAAGGGGTGGGGGGAGACAGAAGGTGACAGGGGTGGTGGCACCAGTGGGAGACTCAATGCTGCTGGTGGCTTTGTGTTGTGTGGGCCAGCTCAGCTACGGGGCGCCCACTGCATTGGTGGATCTCCAAAACCTGGTGAACCTTCGCCGTTGGTGGATCCCCAAGCTCTGGTGAACCTTCACCATTAACGGTTCCCCAAAACCTAGTGACCTCTCTCTGTTCTGGATCCTCAACTCCTGGGGCATGATGTCCATCAATTGACCCTCTAAGACATGGCGAACCTTCTCCATGACGGACCCCCACCCCCTGGTGACGAACGTCAAAACTCTGGTGAACCTTCACCGTTGATGGATCCCCAAAACTTGGTGAATCCTGTCCGTGATGGCCCCCCACCCCCTGGTGTGCCCCCTTCCCTCGCAGCCCCGACTCCACCTGCCCCCCACCAACCTGTTGGACGCCTTCTTGTTGGGTCCATCGAGCTCGTGTTTGCGGAAGAGGAAGCCCTCGTGCTGCACCGTGTGGGTGGGGGGTGGTGGGGGCGGTGGGGCGCTGCCCTGCGCCGGGGCCGACCGCGACCTCCGTGTCTCCCCTGGGCCTTGGGCAGGGTCTTTGGGTCGTGGGCGTCGGCGAGGTTTGGGACGGTCGCGGGCGCGGGGGCGGTCGGGTCGCGGCGTCCTCTCCGGCAACCCCTCCGGGCCGGCAGGCAGGCGGGCGGGGGAGTCCCGTTCACGAGGCTTGGGGGAGCGATGGGCGTTGGGATGTGGGTCCTGGGGGGTCCCCAAGGTGGGGATGCCAAGGGGACGTTGAGAGGACACCAAGGGGACACCAAGGAGACACTGATAGGACACCGAGGGGACATCAAGGGGGCATCAAGGGGACACTGAGGACAGGCCAAAGGGACATCGAGGGGACACCAAGAGGACACTGAAGGAACATCAAGGGGACATTGAGGGGACACTAAGGGGACACCAAAGGGATACTGATGGGACACTGAGGGGATCAAGGGGACACTGAGGAGACACCCAGGGGACATTGAGGTGACACCAAGGGGACATTGAGGGGACATCAAGAGGACTTCAAGGGGACACTCAAGAGACATTGAGGGGACACCAAGGAGACATCAAGGAGAGCTCAAGGGGACACCGAGTGAACATCAAGGGAACACTGAGGAGACACCAAGGAAACATTGAGGGGACATTGAGGGGATGTCACGGGGAGATCAAGGGTACACTGAGGGGACGTCAAGGGGACACCACGGGGACATCGAGGAGACCTCGAGAGGACATCGATGGGACACCATAAGGGACATCAAGGGGGTGTCAAGGGGACATTGAGGGGACACCAGGGGGAGATCAAGGAGACACTGAGGGGACACTAACGGGACACTGATGGGACATCAAAAGGACATCAAGGGGATGTCCAGGGGACATCGAGGGGACACTGATAGGACATCATAAGGGACATCAAGGGGACACCAACGGGACATCGCGGGGATGTCAAGGGGACACCAATGAGAGATCAAGGGGATGTCAGGGGGTCACTGAGGTGACAGCAAGGGGACACCAAAGGGACACTGAGGGGATGTCAAGGGGGCATCAATGTGATGCCAAGGGGATGCAAAGTTGAAGGCAAGAGGATACCAAGGCGACACCAAGGGGACACCAAGAGGACACCAAGGGACAGCAAGTTGAAGGCAACGAGACATTGAGGAGACGCCAAAGAGAAGCCAAGGGGACAGGGACGGGATATTGAGGGGACATCAAGGGGACAGGACACCGCGAAGGCACCAAGGCGATGCCGAAAGGAAGCCAAGGGGACGCCAAGGGGATGCTGCGGACTCACCGGAGCGGGCGAGGGGCCGCCCGCCTCCTTCTCCTGCAGCTGCTCCACGATGTCGGCGAGTGTGGCTTTGCTGTCGGCGGAGATTTGGGTCGGGGGGAGGAGAAGTTCGTGCCGGCGCCGGCCACCCTGCGGCGATGCTGGCACCCCGTCCCCGCACGCACCCGCCCCCCCCGTCCCCGCACTCACCCGCCGCCCCCGTCCCCGCACTCACCCGCTGCCCTTGCCGTCCTGCCGCGGCGCCTCGGGCTCGCTGGATTCCTGCCGCTCCAGCCGGCACTCCCGCCGCTCCCGCCGCCGCTCCAGCAGCCCCGCCCGCGCCTCCCCAGGTTCCTCAGCTTTGGGGGGCGGCGGGGTCTCATCAGCAGTGGCAGTGGGGGGTGGCTCCCCCCCAGGACCCCCATCCTCGGGAGAGCCCTGCACGCGGTCGAGCTTGGGCTGCAGGCGCTCGGGACGCAGCTCGTGGCGGACGTAAGCGACGCGGGGCTCCAGCGGCGGCTTTCCGGGAGCTCGGAACCCCCCAGCGATGGCAACGAGCCCCCCGGGGGCTCCGCCAAAAATTTGCGGCTGAGGAGCGGCGTGGGAGGCTGCTTGTTCTGCTCCGCTTTAAGCTTCTCGATCTGGGTGGATTGGGATTGGGATTGGGATTGGGATTGGGATTGGGATGGGATTGGGATTGGGATTCAGATGGGGATGGGGATGGGGATGGGGATGGGATTGGGATTGGGATTCAGATGGGGATGGGGATGGGGATGGGGATGGGGATGGGGATGGGATAGGGATTGGGATTAGGATGGGATGGGGATGGGATTGGGATTAGGATGGGGATGGGATTGGGACTGGGACTGGGACTGCAATTGGGATGGGATGGGATGGATGGGATGGGATGGGATGGGGTGGGATGGGATGGATGGGATGGGATGGGATGGGATGGGATGGGGATGGGATGGGATGGGATGGGATGGGATGGGATGGGGATGGGACGGGGATGGGGTGGGGATGGGATGGGGATGGGGTGGGATGGGATGGGATGGGGATGGGATGGGATGGGATGGGATGGGGATGGGATGGGATGGGATGGGGATGGGGATGGGATCGGATGGGGATGGGATAGGATGGGGATGGGATGGATGGGATGGGATGGGATGGGGATGGGATGGGATGGTGGGATGGGGATGGGATGGGATGGGGATGGGATGGGGATGGGGATGGGATGGGATGGGATGGGATGTGATGGGGATGGGGATGGGATCGGATGGGGATGGGATGGGATGGGGATGGGATGGGATGGGGATGGGGATGGGATGGGATGGGATGGGATGGGATGGGATGGGATGGGGATGGGATGGGGATGGGATGGGATGGGGATGGGGATGGGGATGGGATGGGATGGGGATGGGATGGGATGGATGGGGATGGGATGGGGATGGGGATGGGGATGGGGATGGGATGGGGATGGGGATGGGATGGGATGGGATGGGATGGGATGGGGATGGGATGGGATGGGGATGGGGATGGGATGGGATGGGATGGGATGGGGATGGGATGGGATGGGGATGGATGGGGATGGGATGGGATGGGGATGGGGATGGGATGGGATGGGGATGGGATGGGGATGGGATGGGATGGGGATGGGGATGGGGATGGGATGGGATGGGGATGGGATGGGATGGGATGGGGATGGGATGGGGATGGGGATGGGATGGGATGGGATGGGATGGGATGGGGATGGGATGGGATGGGGATGGGGATGGGATGGGATGGGATGGGATGGGGATGGGATGGGATGGGGATGGGATGGGATGGGGATGGGGATGGGATGGGATGGGATGGGATGGGATGGGATGGGATGGGGATGGGATGGGATGGGATGGGATGGGATGGGATGGATGGGATGGGATGGGATGGGGATGGGGATGGGGATGGGATGGGATGGGATGGGGATGGGATGGGATGGGATGGGATGGGATGGGATGGGATGGGGATGGGATTGGGATGGGATGGGATGGGATGGGGATGGGATGGGATGGGGATGGGATGGGATGGGATGGGATGGGGATGGGATGGGGATGGGATGGGATGGGGATGGGGATGGGATGGGGATGGGATGGGATGGGATGGGGATGGGATGGGATGGGATGGGATGGGATGGGATGGGATGGGGAGGGATGGGATGGGATGGGATGGGATGGGGATGGGATGGGATGGGATGGGATGGGATGGGATGGGGATGGGATGGGATGGGATGGGATGGGATGGGGATGGGATGGGGATGGGATGGGATGGGATGGGGATGGGATGGGATGGGATGGGATGGGATGGGATGGGATGGGTTGGGGATGGGATGGGGATGGGATGGGATGGGGATGGGATGGGGATGGGGATGGGATGGGATGGGATGGGATGGGATGGGGATGGGATTGGGATGGGGATGGGTGGGATGGGTGGGGATGGGATGGGGATGGGATGGGGATGGGATGGGATGGGGATGGGATGGGATGGGGATGGGATGGGGTGGGATGGGGATGGGATGGGGATGGGATGGGGATGGGTTGGGATGGGATGGGATGGGATGGGATGGGGATGGGGATGGGGATGGGATGGGATGGGGATGGGATGGGATGGGGATGGGATGGGATGGGGATGGGATGGGGATGGGTGGGGATGGGATGGGGATGGGATGGGGATGGGATGGGATGGGGATGGGATGGGATGGGATGGGGATGGGGATGGGGATGGGATGGGGATGGGATGGGGATGGGATGGGATGGGGATGGGATGGGTGGGATGGGGATGGGGATGGGGATGGGATGGGATGGGGTGGGGTGGGTGGGGATGGGATGGGATGGGGATGGGATGGGGGATGGGGTGGGATGGGATGGGGATGGGGTGGGGATGGGATGGGATGGGGATGGGATGGGATGGGTGGGGTGGGGATGGGGATGGGTGGGGATGGGATGGGATGGGGATGGGATGGGATGGGGATGGGATGGGGATGGGATGGGATGGGGGTGGGTGGGATGGGGTGGGGATGGGGTGGGTTGGGGTGGGTGGGGTGGGATGGGGATGGGGTGGGATGGGTGGGTGGGGGGGTGGGGATGGGGTGGGGTGGGGGTGGGGATGGGTGGGGATGGGATGGGGGATGGGGTGGGGGTGGGGTGGGGGTGGGGGTTGGGGGATGGGATGGGATGGGGATGGATGGGATGGGGATGGGATGGGGTGGGGTGGGGATGGGATGGGGGATGGGTGGGGATGGGATGGGGGTTGGGATGGGTGGGGATGGGTTGGGATGGGATGGGGTGGGGATGGGGATGGGATGGGATGGGGTGGGGTGGGATGGGATGGGGATGGGATGGGATGGGGTGGGATGGGGATGGGATGGGGATGGGTTGGGGATGGGATGGGGATGGGATGGGGATGGGATGGGGATGGGATGGGATGGGGTGGGATGGGTGGGGATGGGGATGGGATGGGATGGGGATGGGGTGGGGATGGGTTGGGGATGGGATGGGGATGGGATGGGGATGGGTGGGATGGGGTGGGATGGGATGGGATGGGTGGGGATGGGATGGGATGGGATGGGATGGGATGGGATGGGATGGGATGGGATGGGGATGGGGATGGGATGGGATGGGTTGGGATGGGATGGGATGGGATGGGATGGGGATGGGATGGGATGGGATGGGGATGGGATGGGATGGGATGGGATGGGATGGGGTGGGATGGGATGGGGATGGGATGGGTGGGATGGGGATGGGGGATGGGGTGGGATGGGATGGGGTGGGGTGGGATGGGATGGGATGGGATGGATGGGTGGGATGGGATGGGATGGGATGGGGATGGGATGGGATGGGATGGGGATGGGATGGGATGGGATGGGATGGGATGGGATGGTGGGATGGGATGGGGATGGGATGGGGATGGGATGGGATGGGATGGGATGGAATGGGATGGGGATGGGGTGGGGATGGGGTGGGATGGGGTGGGGATGGGATGGGATGGGATGGGATGGGGATGGGATGGGATGGGATGGGGATGGGATGGGATGGGGACGGGATGGGATGGGGATGGGATGGTGATGGGATCGGGATGGTATGGGGATGGGTACAGGGATGCGGATGCTGAGCTGGCAGCTGTAGCGCCCTTTTGGAAGGAGGGCAGGATGGGGAGTGATGCTCCCTAGGGTGCCCCGTACCGTGGTGAGCCGTCTCAGTGAGCTGAACCTCTCCTCCCAAGCGGCGGCCGCTTTCCGGAAAGCCTCGTGCCGTCTGATCAGCTGCTCCACCTCGTCCACGCTGCTGCCCAGTTCCTGGCTCTTCAGCAGGGGTTCCTGGGCTGTCAGCCACGCGTCGGCCACCACTGCCTCCTGGGCGAACTGGTGCACCTCCAGCACTGCCAGACAGACGGACGTGGCGGGGCAGGCAGAAGGACGCGCTCATGGCAGCTGCCTCCCCATGAGCGCACCACTGCCGTGGATCCGGCCTCCCCGTCCCCAAACTAACCCCCTCCTTGTGTGGGACTCACTCTGCTGCAGCCACTCCCAGTGCTTGTCCCACTTCTCCATCATCTCCTTCTTCTTCACAAGCAGCTTCTCCACATGAGCTTTGATCTGCAGGGACCGGGGAGATGGGTTGGGACCCCCTAAAAGCTGCAACCTTGCCCATCCTGTCCCCTCCCCGGGCACCTCGTCGGCCGCCGGGCTCTTGCCGAGGATGAGGGTCTTGCCCAGCTCCAGGCAAGCAGCGATGCTCTTGCCACGAGCTTCCATCTCGCTCTTGAGGCTTTGGTGGTCGTTCATCAGCAGCTCCACCGAGGAGACATCCCTGTGAGCGGGGATGGGGGCTGGGAGGGGACGGGAATGCCCCCCGTGCCCCGCCGGGATGGGACAGGAGAGGGGTCCTTGGCTCCGCGGATGGAAGAGGACATA